>NW_013952494.1:505312-517035 GCF_001266775.1 Austrofundulus limnaeus
TCTCTCTCTCTCTCTCTCTCTCTCTCTCTCTCTCTCTCTCTCTCTCTCTCTCTTCACTTGTAACACCCCCGCTTCCCATCTCAGATTTCTTTCTGTTTCCCCTCCATCTTTTGGTTGATGCCGGAGCAACCTCCTCTCCTCCTCACACCTGTCATTTTACCTCTAGGCTTTGGGAGTAACACCTCATCTGTGTGCACACACATACACATGCACATAAAGGCAAGATGCAAGATGCCTGCAAAGACAGCACTTTTTTTCCTTACTCAGTATTACTGTACACACTATGCCAAATGTCACTGGCACATCATTTACCTGATGTGACACACTAGTGTCTATGTGTGTCTGTTTCCTCTGTCTGCAGGAGTCTGTTTGTACACAATTTAGACTTATATTTAACCTAAACTCTTTTTCTGAAAGGACATTAACATGCCATCATAGCAGTTTGGTAAATTAGACGTAATCTGGTAAAAAAAAAATGCTTTGTGGATACGCTTGGGCCGGATGAGGGTAATTTGGTGTACCTCGGTATTTAAATATGGTGACAGTATATAAAGTTTATGATGGTATGAGTCACGTGGGCTGATGCTCCAAAGTTCTACAAGGCTACTATGAAAACTGGGACATAAATGTGCTTGGCTCCTTCAGAAGATGCTCCCTAACTTTACTGACACATGTTCTGACCACTACAGCCCATTCAGAAGAGAAACAAAGGAGGTGGGGGAGTAGAGATATCCCCGTCTATTATGCCTCTTAACCTTCAAGCGAGGTGAAAAAAAACAAAAAAAACTAGGGATTCATGATATATCAGCATTAATATCTGTATCAGCTGATGGTCATCTTTTAAAATATTGGTATCAGTCCGATAAGTAAAACAGGGCCGATATTAACATCCAATATTGATTTCCCACTTTTTAGCTTTGTGTTTCTGTTTTAGGAGGGGAAATGGTTGGTCAAGTAGTATCTGTTTATCATGATAGTGATACTGAATAATGTAAACAGTTTGTGTGTTTGTGTAATGTTGGTAAATATTGGTTATCAGCCATAAAAGCAATAATTATATTGGATATCGATATCTGCTGAAAATTTCATATTGGTGCATTTGTTTAAAAATTCTGTGCGAGGTAGTGACACATTTGTTTATTGCTAACTCCTGAAAAGTTGGGCCGGCTAGTGCTGACAGATAGCTTTGGGACCAACAAGCCATGGGTTTCTTAAGTCAAACAAATAACAGGATTCCATTTGGATTATTTTTTTTGCAAAACATCAAATAAATAACTTTTTGCAGATCATATATGCAGATGAATACATAAAAAATCAGCCAGAGAGACACTGTACAAAAAATGGATATAATAACCATATTAGGGATTTTACAAAAATAGCTGTAAAACAAACAGAACTATTTTATTAAAGGATATTATTCTTGTCTTGGTAAATAAGTATTTTCAAATTTTAAATCTCACCTATGCATCAACAAAGATAACAGGATTGAAGTCAGACTGGCTTTAGGCTAACCACCAGAGATGTATTTTAAACAGTGACTTAGTAGATTTTTTAACTTGGAATAATGAAAGGTAAGGTTCATGATAAACTTTTTTCTTTGTGCTGTATTATCAATGAAAGTCAGTAACCTTACAGAGTACCATTTGCCAGAATGATGAATTATTAGCCTGCTCAAAGAAAATACAAGTTAAGCAGATAAGGAAAATCTGCATGGAAAGATTGATGAAAAACGTGCTTGGAAAAACCCTTGCTGCAAACCTTTATTATTTGAAAAACTGTGAGCTTATGACAACTTTTTGTCCTTTTCATCATTTTACAAAGTTCACTATTTACATACCAAATCTGTTTTTGTGCTGCGAGGTAAAGTATAATGTTTAACTTTATACCGCATAAACCTCCACAAAGATCTGACACAAACCTTAAACACACTGAAACACCATAATCACGGCCAAGAAAAAAGTAGGAATAAAGCAAATGTCATATGACTTTTTGTGTATATAAAGTTGCTAATTTGTAAATTTTGAATGAAATTTCCATCCATTAGCTCTTGCCTCCGATGATATGGCAGCTTCATCCTGTACGCATGTGCTCCAAAAGACATCAAGGCAAATTTCACAGTATGACATAATAAACCACAAACTGTAACAGTTGCAGACAATATGAATCGACTATAAATGTGTGTGGTTGTTTCCCCAGCACACAGACAGACTACAAGGCGTGTGTGTGTGTGTGTACTACATGCCTGGAAGATAATTTGTCAGGGTGCACGAACATGATTTCTTGTTTACTGTGATGAATGGGCAACACTCACACTACACACACCATGTTCTCTATATCAGAGCTGTCACTTTGCCTCTGTGAGGCACAAGTCTTACCTTTCTATCTGTAAAAAAGCAGCAAGACTGTACAAGGCAGTTTGGTTCAGCCATGTAAAAAAAAACACATAGACAGATGTGCAACTTTAACCTCTCACATTGTCGAACACAGCAAGAGAGAGCTTTACACAGCAGGTAAAGTCTTTATGGTATTCAGGTGGATGAAATGAAGGAATGAAAAAGAGAAGGGGAGAACAGCATCCCCCCCCCCCACCCCCAACCCCCAAAGTCAATTTGAACAGCAGGCCCTATTAAATTACACAGATAGTCGTGGCCATGCTGACAAATGAGCACAAAGATGGAGATGAAAATAATAGGACAGGCAGATCCACCTTTCGGCTGCTGACACAGAGATGTGTACCTTTGTTGGTGATCATATGGTCGGGGAAGAAAAAACTAATCTATATTTCATATTACATTATCTTTTTCTCTGTTTCAGCTCAATCACCCATGAACACACAAGACGACACAAGAATCATGCATCATGAGAATGTATAAATGTTTTCTTGTATGATAATGATCGCGTAGACAAATATGCTTCATTTCACAAACCCGACAAAAAAAAAAGCTTCAGTTGTGTGTAGTTAAAGAATCATTTGAGAGTATGAGTTTATGTTTGCACCTGTGAATGAATGCTCCGTTCTTAGTTTTGGCCCCTGGGAATGTGTGATGCTGTGGAGTGTTGAAATTGTTCATCATCATGTAATTTCTCTTATGACCCTGGGGCAAACTTTTCTTTCCACTGCACACTCGTGTAAATTGTACAATGCGGCTAAACTGGATTAGGTTGACAGTATATGAAGAGTCAAAGGTAATAAGGCACGCAGCGACAAAAATTACTCACAGTCACAGTCAAACGACAAGTTAAATACACGAAAAACAAAACACTGTAGCACATCTTTACTAACACAGCTAAAATGAAGCCTTTGTTTGAAATGCTATTTCATTGCTGGGGATCTATATTAGTCATTTTTATAACAATAATATAAAACACAAATTAGGAAATCAACCAGACAAGTTGAGCTCCTACCTTCATGGCTCTTTTAATAAAGGGGATCTGCGTCCCTGAGTCCAGGTCCTGGTTGATGATTAGTCTTCGGGCCCACTGGCCGGCCCGCACCACACCACTACCCTGAATCAGCACCAGCAGCTTGGATGGGTTTGACAAGGCATCTGGGCTCAGGTAGATAAAACTGGTGGGTTCATCTTCTGTAGCATCAACCTGAGAAATAAGCAAATTACAAGTTAATGTGAACTTCCAATCTAAAGACGCAAATCTACAGTCCGACAATAGATTTAAATTAATATATGTGACCCAACACATCGAAACGAGGATTAAGTCCAAAAGTTGTATAAGGAGAAAAAGGCAAATATAGTGTTTTGGCTAAAATGTTAACAAAAATTGCATTTTGTCAAAATATAATGAATAAATCTGTCATATGAATGAACTATCTGAAATATAATCATAAAACTAAATTTTGAAGCATTTTTTAGCAGTAGCAACAAAACCCTGATTTTGAGGAAAAATGCCTTTAAATTTTGAGATTTTCCCCGTGAGCTAGCAAAGTTTTGTTTCTTTTTAGCTGGGAAATCTCAATATTCAAATGTAATTTGAAGTTTCCTCTTTATAAGGACATCAAAAATTCCTCATTAAAATACACAAAATTAGGATTCGGACCAAATATTTCTGTATTATTGTAACCAACAATGCAAATTAAGTCATATATATGGATTTACTTATTATATCAGAATGATCCAGGTATCAAAATATAGCTTTTAAAACCAAGAATCAGAAATTGTAATTAGGTCATTTTGACCAAATTTGACTTAATCCTCATTTCGATAGGATGGGTCACACATATGATGCCTTATCTTAAAAAAAATCTAATAGTGGTTACTGAAACCATGCCTTATTTAAGGCACCTGAGTTGTGCAGAAATATTTGCTCTCCTTTCTGGGCTCAATGCATCAATATTTTACGCATCAATAACCAGAAATTAATCTTTGTGTTGTTAAAACACTTGCACAAAGTAACGTTGACAGAGAGAGTGTGAGTGTTTGTGGGTGTGCCAGCGCTCCATCTATGTCCCATGCTTTTTTTTTGCATCCCTCTCAAGTATGCTTGGAAGAGTCTCTAAGGAGACACTGTCCATAAAAGCCATGGGTGGCAGCTGCAAGAACTTAATCCAAACAGACAAAGAGGGCCAAGTGGGGGAGAAAATCTCACCCTTTATTCTGCCGTGCTCCTTCATTCCCTCTCCTTATACTTGGCTGTGGTTAATCTTCTTAAAATCTGCTGTCACAAGTTCAATGCCATGCAGGTGGACAGACCCACCACTAGCCAGCCAAAACACACACACATACACTTTCCATATACATGCAGGCGGGTGGGCAGCAGAGAAGTATAAGAGAGCAATTTTCCAGAGGAATAATGAGATAAATAGGCCAAGCAGATAAACCAGTATAAGTGTAAAAGGGCTAATGAAAGGCGCTGACTCTGGCGAGGTGATTTATGAACACTGTTAGTGCTTGAACTAACTCTGGCATGCTTCTAAACAGCAGTGCTGCTTAACATCGCAATAAGCTGAAAAATGATCACTACTTTCATAAACA
This sequence comes from Austrofundulus limnaeus, assembly GCF_001266775.1. Classification (NCBI taxonomy): domain Eukaryota; kingdom Metazoa; phylum Chordata; class Actinopteri; order Cyprinodontiformes; family Rivulidae; genus Austrofundulus; species Austrofundulus limnaeus. Next base: position 510,301 of record NW_013952494.1, read on the forward strand.
GAAAAGAAAGAAAAAAATCCATGAATGTAGAGGTAAAAGGGAGCAAAAAAGACAAACAAGCTCCCAACAACAAATAAAAAAGGATCAAGACTGTGCTCTGAGCCTGGATGAGCTGGACAAAGAATAACTCCACAATGGCTGAGTATAAAGTCGCCCTCAGAGCAACTGAATGCAAAACAGATTAAGCATCGGCGTGCTGCGCCTCTTTTGAAATGACATATCACAATACAGTTTAATTTGTTGAGGAGACACTTTTGCACAAAGGGTGTGTATTGAGGAAAGGAGAGAAGAAAGACAGTAAGAGAAAAACAGAGAAACAGAAAAAAACTGATTCAGATTTGTGAGCTAACATCGTACAATCCCCTTTTTATTTGCTTTATTTTTTTAAAAGGGACACCTAATATCATAATCACTGATATCACTATGAAGCCAAAGCATTTGTGTCCATTTTCATATTTAATACCCCCTTTAATTTTCAAGGCCATAAATCAGAAATGCCTTCTTCCACCATGGGTACTTACTGGCAGCATTTCTTTAGTCAAGTTGCAGTCTTTCTCCAACAGCTCGTAAACATACTCAGTGATGATCTGAAAAAAAAAGACAAAACACACAAAATATAAAAAGTCAGACATTACATTGATATTAGTGTCTGATGATATTACTATCTTTTATTGCTGCAAATCAAATCCTTCTTAACAAAGACAAACTGTGTGAACAAGAAACTGCATCCAGTTTCAAGCTTACAAACAGAATAAAAAAAAAACACTACTTTAAACCCTCACTTGCCCTCTAGTGTTTGTGTGTGAGTGCACATGAACTACTTGAAAGAGTCAGGTTTACAATGTGTGCGGTGCGTGCATGCGTGTGTTTGTGTGTGTATCACAGTACAGTCAGAGTGTTGAGGTTGTAAGTGCCAGGAGAGGAAATCTCCTGTACATGCGAAGGGCTGATGTAAGTTATGTTTATCCCTGCAGCCACAGCACTAAAGAACCTTGTATACAAAGTCATTCCTACCCCAGGCCAAGCCTTTCATGGTTCAGTGACATTAACAACGTTCTTTTCCCTTTTCTTTGTTTTTTTTCTATCCCTCTTTTCTTTTTTCCCCACATCCTGCTCAGCAGAGAACAGACAGAGGCACTTTGTGGAACAGATTTTGATTCTTGATCAGGTGTGAGTGAGATGAAGAACTCAAAGAGCACAAACAGATGACGGCAGACAGCCAATAGGAGCGTTCCGCGGTGCAGCTATTGATGATGTTCCCCTACGGTAAGACAAGCCACATGTGCCGTCTATGTCACAACAATATTGTGTTGGGTGGGTGCACCATGGGGAGAGCTGAGCAGTGTGCTGTCACGCTGTGCTGTGAAGTCTTACTTCTGTAAGCTTTTGAAGCATCAGCCTTACTAAATCAGGAAACCAAAGGCCAGCAGTGGCGCCACTGTTACAAAGCATGTCGGAGTGCCAGTCATGCCGAAATGACTGACTCCAAAAACAAACAAGGATCATCCAAAGACTGCCATGTCTTGTAGTGCAGGGAATGATGATCGAATGTCAAAAATGTGTGGAAGTGATGAAAATATATTCTGACTATACAGATTACACAATCCATTAAATATAATTTGTCAATAACTGTAATATAAAAAAGTATACCATTCCAACCCAACAATTACAAGCTGCTGATCTTTCAGTAAAATCAATCAAGAAGAAATTTCCTCTGCTTATTATGCAGAACTCTTCCTTAAAGCGAAAAGTGATTCAAGAACAAAATAATACTTTAGGGTTGTGGCTGACCCGATAAGCTTATGGAAGTTTTGGCGCACACAATTTCTTTATCTATACTGAAATGTCAACCATGAGAGAATGAAATTCCGTACAATTCTAAACTATTTGTTCTAAAGTTCATGTACATTGGAAATGGTAAGTTCAAATGCAACTCGATTACTTAAAAAAGGGACTTTTGATTTAAAGTCAAACAGAAATTATCTTGACAATCACAGCGAGCTAATGCTGCAATCTTTATGCCCCTAACGAACTTAATGCTAACTTGATTTACTGCTTAAAGAGCAACACCCAAAAACAAGATTAGGTGCGTGATGAATATTAGCCTTATGACAGCGAATCAAAGGCCAGGAGACAGACAGGATCAAATGATCGATGCTACCATTTGACCCCGTGTCTCTGTGTGGGATGGAAAAGGGAGGGATCGAGGAGTTAAAACAACAACGAATCCCCCACCAAACCTCCAGCAGCTAATTCTACAAAATGTCAGCTGGTCTGATGAAAACTAAAATGATTCTTGGCCTCGGTATGCTAGTGTTTAATGATGTCTATATGCTTCGCGGGGAATTTCATTTGCACTATGTTATGTGTGCTGTGCCTCAGGTGGCTCAAGAACCATCTGATAGAATAAGAAGAAAAACTAATGGGGAATAGGGAAATAGAACAAGGGATAAAAAACACAAGACATTTTTCCAAGGATTTATTTCCAGTGGTATAAGAACAATGTAATTATAAATACCCATCTAATGTCTTGTTTTACACCTAGATGATCTCATCTGTATCTGTTCAATCCAACAAGATCTAGACAGCATCTTACTATTTTTTAAAGACAATAGAGTATACACAGACCACACACACACACAAACTGCACACATGCAGGCATGCTCCCTCTTTGTCGTCCTCTAAGGACTATGTCTCAGCAGCTGATCAGTACAAAAAAACAGACCCTTTGTCACCTAATTACCAATGTGTTATTAGTGCTTTAATGAAATGCCTGCAGGAAGCAGCACTGCTTTGTCGACATCAGACTATAGGACAAGCATGAGGAGTGGATTTGGCAAATAACATCAGGAGACACAAAGAAGGAAAAAAGGCAGGGGGAAAGAAAACAGAATATATTTAAATGTGAATAAGTATAATTTATTAAACTTCTTGATGACACATTTTTCTAAAAATATAAAAAAGTGGTTTTGGATTGCAATTTAACGCTAGGGTTAAAGTTCTACTGCAAATGAACAAAAGTAACTAAAATTCCCATGGTCTTTTCCTTCAAAGCAGCAAACCTTCTTCACCATGACAGCGACCACTGATGGGACAGTCTGATAAAGAAATCCTGCAGCTGTGTCCACTGTGTCTGCGGTTTGTTTGTGCAGAGGAAACACTGTGGCGATGAACCAAGAAAGAGAGGGATCAGGGCGGAAGGAAGGGACTTAGATTGAGGCTCAGTGGGAGGAAACAACGAAGACAAGAAAGGAGAGATGGCAGAGTAATCCCCAGCAGACAAAGTCTTGTGCCAGCTCCCACTGTGGTGAGCTGCAGAAAGGTTGGAGAGATGGAAGAGGGAATGAAGAAGGAACAAAAGGACAGTACAGTGTGTTGCCTTGATAAGGCGCCTTCACATGGGTGGGTTATGACATCAGCTCCCTGCAAACCTTTAGTTATTCCCATCACTTACATAAGGTCAAGGTCTAGATGAGGAACACTGTGGCTGCAACTAGATATGATTTCAAGACCTCCCACATACTGTGTTTAAGAGTCGGTCTGCGTTTGTCTGCATGTGTGCGTGTGTGCATTGTGAGTTTCCTGCACGGCCTGTGTGTCCCCACCACTGATTACAACAGTCATGCCTGGTTTGGCTGACCACACCTGAGGCAATAAGGAGATGATCCTTCCCAGGCCCACACAAAACAAACGTAAAGAGGAAGACAGCCAAGAAAGGAAGAGGAGGTCAAATTGAGAGTCATAAAAGGAAAAGTAGATGAGAGGCGCATTATAGAGGAAAAAAAAGTAAGTCAAAAACAACGGGCTGAGTCAGAAGGAAAAAGAAGAAAGCGAACATAAGACAATAATCTAAAAGGTGACATCACACTGCAAAAATGTCCACCTAACCAAGTTTTAAAATCTTATATCCAGCCAAAAGTCTTTTTGATCTTGTTTTGAGACTGATTTACTAAACAAGAACTGATTGTGTAAGAATAATAACCTTGTTTTCAGAATGTGTAAGATTATTTGTCTTGTTAGTCTGAAAATTTGACTCAAATTAAGTAAAAAATTTCTGCCAATGGAGTAAGAAAATATTACTTGGTAAGATTCTTGAAATTCTTGATTTGACTCAATTTTTTTCTTATTTCATGAATCTTACCAAGTAAAAATGTCTTACTCCATCGGCAGTCTCAAAACAAGATCAAAAAGACTTTGGCTAGATAAAAGATTTTAAAACTTGGTAAGGTGAACAGTTTTTGCAGTGCACGTACAGTTGTGACAACGTTCATTTTTAAGAAAGAAATAAAAAAGTATCTGTAATGCACACAGATCATAATTCAAAATGAGTTCAAATTCATTGGCGCAATGTTAAAGTTTTAGCTCAGATAAAGCGTGAAGTGCCAGGGCAGCACTTTACATACTACAAAGCATACTGTATAATATACACACAGACACATACAGGGAACTCATGTACAAGCACACAAACCTCTTGTCTCTCTAGTCCAGAGCTCTCTCCAAAAGCCACTTACCCATAGACACCAGAGAGAACAAGAAGAGGCATCAAAGCTGTTTATATAATGAAACTGAAAGAGCTGCTCTGTGCCGTATCACTGACTGCACCCAGGAAAGCATCCCTGCTTCTCCAGAGAATAGAGGAGTGCAAGAAAAAGAAAAAAAAAAGAAAGAAAATCCCCCCCTGAACAATGCAGCACAACAAGCATGGCAACAACAGCAAAGCACACTCAAAAAGAGACAGAGACACCAAAAATGAGAGAGTGCGTAAGGCAATAGAAAGGTTGTTTATTTTAAGTCAGCCTTGTGTACCAACAGAAAATGTATTAAAATAGGCCCTATTGTTGTGAATTTGTGATCTGTCAGTCCACGTGAGAAACAAAGAGTGAGAAAGAGGCACTGCCATAATTCCCATGAGGTCTCTGTCATTCTTCTGTCAGAGGAGGAGAGGACTCTCCAGGGGAAAAGAAAGTTCTCACATACAGACTGACTGACAGACTGTTCACACCTAGCGCACATGTGCCTACGTCTACATGCCCGGCCTGCTCGACTCATCCTAACAGCATCATAATGACCTCCTCAGGTGTTAACAAAGAAGATGGCAGAGGACTGATTCAAAGTAAATTCTTGTTTGCCTCCATGGGTGTCGGCAGTAGAGATAGATGTCTGTCTTTTCTCTGACACACTCCTCTCTCCTGCATCCTTTGTCCAAATCCCTTCTCTTTAATCAACTTAAAACAAGCTCTTCAACTCCCCAAAACCATTTTAATCTGATTGTATGCTTCATCTTCCTTGCTTTGGGAAAAAGTAGCAGTGTTTTGGGAACGGAGCCATGAGGGCAGTCACTGACTCACGGTAGACAGTTTTCAATTACAGTCTCTCTTAAAGGGATCCCATTAGTTAGCAAACACAATGGTCCACAAAGGTTATGTGGCCTCCCTGGGCTTTAAGTACAGTACTAAAGCCTGTCATCAGGCTTACTACCTGAGGCTTACTACTACTGAGCTGGATGCAGGAGTTACAAACTACTCTACTTGCTTATATCAACAGAAAACACATCTACAACCCAAGAATATAGTCCAGATAGGAGAGGGCTATTCTATTGATTCATGTTTTGAATGAATGACTTTCAATATTAAGTGTCCTGTAAAATTACTCATTAATACAGTTAACTGACATCCTTTTTATGATTTTAAAAGGGTCACACTCAATTTAACTGTATTCAAAATGTATTTATTTTTTAAGTTTATTGTTTTTTTATCCCAGATAAAATCCTAGTATACGTTAAGATGTGTGTGACACAAGGATTTGATGCACCTGTTTTCAAATAAACCTACTTGCAGTCATTGCTCACCTGTTGCAATTAAAAATGTGCCTTTATGTTACAACAGCTCTGTTCTCATGTCTCTAACTAATTATAATAGCTTATTTTGTTATTCCAACCAATAAAATAACATATATATGTTTTATTGTTTCAGTGTCAAATCACAGAACTAAAGCTCTGAAAAGGGCAGTGTGACACTCTTCTGTGTATTGTGGAAACTTAATTACATCCAAATCATACTAAAAAAGTGAACTGTCAAATTTAGAATTGACTAAATAAAAAAACACTACACTGCAAAAGAGATAACAAAAAAGGTTGACCACATAATTATTTTAGCACCTGTAAAAATGAATGAGGTCCATAAGTTGCAATGGTCAAAGACATTTTACATTTTTTTCTAATGCATGACCAGATAAAAGCAAGTTTAAAATTGATGGGAGTTACAGAAGTGTGCTTGTAAGAAGATAATCAGGAGAAACTGAACAAGATGCTTATGAGAATGGCTATGCTCCAAAATGGTGCCTCCTATTAGATTATTGTCACTTGACATGTTCAACTACCCCTTAGGAGGCCAAAGAAGCTTCACATGTTGGTAATGAACTTTCAACGTTTATCCAGCTCAGGAGTTTTGGTGTCATTTAAGATTTCAATAAATACCAGTTTGAACAGAATGTCAAAGGTACAAATGAGATCTTTGCACTCTGCTGTATACGCCTTGGTTTCACCTCCACAAAGCTTTAAACCATAGTTGTACAGTGACCAATAGGGCTGACAAAATCTACAGTGTATTGCTGAAACAGAAGACGGCAGAGGAGGAGAAATACAATAACAGAGACTCCAGAGTATGAGAGAGAGAGAGAGAGAGAGAGAGAGAGAGAGAGAGAGAGAGAGAGAGAGAGAGAGAGAGAGAGAGAGAG
>NW_013952494.1:517045-522158 GCF_001266775.1 Austrofundulus limnaeus
AGAGAGAGAGAGAGAGAGAGAGAGAGAGAGAGAGAGAGAGAGAGAGAGAGAGAGAGAGAGAGAGAGAGAGAGAAAGAGAGAGAGATTTCTAATTCAGCCATCTGGCTTGCTTTACCTCATTATAATATTCTGTCTTTATGTGTGTGCGTGTGTGTTTACAAATTTGTGACCGCCTTCCATTCGACAGATGCAGACAGAGCAGAGAAGAATCCTCATTTATTAACAGCTTAATAGAGCTCCATCTGGGCCAGACCCTATGCTTGTCTTCTATCAGAGAAATTTATCACTGAATCACAGGAATTAGACTCCAACTGACACCTACACAGACTGAGGTGACCCTGCTGCTCTGAGCAACGCTCCACAGACAGCCTGCACTGTTTTACAGCTGTAATACAGCCATTATGATAACAGGGCAAAGGATGGAAAAGGTCACCACTGCAGACATTGGTGAGTTATTTCATTCCTTGGTCTGTGTTTGAATGCAAAAAAAAAAAAAAAGAAAAGAAAAGAATACAAAAATAAACAAATAATAAATCAAACCAACGGAACAATTTACAATACAAATAAAATGACAAATTAAAAAGAACGAGAACACAAATGATTTTTAGAGTGAATCTGCAGCATACACTGACTACTCAAGCAGTTCAGTAAAAGTAGTGTAGAGAAGTTGTATATTATATTGATGGAAATGGACCATAATGCATTGCTGCCTGAGCTGACCAGAAGGCCAATTAAGGTTAATGCTAATGTCCGCAGCTCATTATTGTGATTTTCAGACTTACTGAAAATGCCTTTAATTATCTAGATGTGTCTAATAAAACGAGGCTCGTCTTCCTCTCTGTTGGAGATGTGGTGCTGAAAAATGACAAAATGTGAACTGATCTTAAAAGTTAAACGTTTAGTCTTAATTTGAAACATTTGAATAAACATGAAGTAATTCACAATGTAAAGTGAGCTGCAGCTTTCAACTATTATAATGCTGTGTGGCTTGTTTTTACCACATGTTTCTACTTTAAAATTGTAAATTGTCTGTAGCAAAATATTTTTTTTGCAGATGATAATTCCAAATGTTAGTGAATTAAAGGTTCTTGTATAGCTGCAGTCGGTGGTTGTGTAAAAAAGACAATACAACAAAAAAATGTAAAAGATATGAGTAAATAAATTTCATATCAGTGTTATGGTGACATATGATGTTAATTACATTTTTTAAGCCTAAACCAGCAAAATTATGTTGTCTATCACTTCAGATTCAGACGTGGACTCCGACGTATCTTGCTAATTTATGTGACACCTGACTGTTGATATCTGGCACATAATTATATGCTGCGTTCAAGAAGTGTTCAAAATCACTTTTCTTTTACAGCTTTCACTGTTTATCTTGTTTCTCCTAGGAAGTTTTACTTGTCTCTATCATAAATGATGAATGGAATTTCACTTTTAGCTGTCTCCTTTATGTACATGCCCCTCACTGGGGAATAAGCAATATTTTATGACTCTGGGTCAATCTATGCTAATTTCTAAGTTTGTTCAATCATTTCTATACAATATTTACAATAAAAGAAAATAAACATAAAATGCAGTTTATTTTATAAGTGTAATTTTTGGTTTAATGAAGTGTTCTGGCAACTAAAAAAAGATACATGCCTTTGAAAAGAGCCAGGCACTGAATAAAATTGTGTTAAAAACAGCCAAAGTTTAAAGAAAAGCTCTAAAAGACCTTTCGAAAACTTGAACTACTGATCAATACCACTCCTTAAAATTACAAGAGTCTAGCTCATTGGAAGCAACATTTAAAGAAATTACAGGTGATTTAAAAGTTTTTGACAGTATTGTGTTGCAAAAGTTATTTTTTTTTTCTAAAGAAAAAAAAGCTGCACTACTTTTTGCTCAAATCAGATTTTGTTCACATCTCCTTTTCTGCTTACGGACCATCACACCAACGTTTTCCGTCACCCTCTTTCTATCTGTCCCTCCATTCAGACAAGGTTGAAGTGCGAATTGGACATCTGGTGCTATGATGTGTCTGACAATACATACATCCCCCACCACCATCACCACCACCACCAACTCACCCCCTCTGCTCTATCACATACGTAAACAGACACACAAATGTGCGCACACAGAGTCCACCATCCGAAAAAAAAAGGGGGAACTGTGAGAATTGAGACCCAGTTAAAGGGCCGAAGGAAAGATGGACTAGGTGTGTTTCTAGGGAAGGGAAGGAAGGAATGTGAACAAACATTCGGGGGCAACAATGATGCTATTCTATCCACACAGTCAGGGGCAAACACGTGCACACACAGCTTTGTGCCATCTTACACCGACCTCTTAGAGCAGCTCAGCTAGAGGGCTGACAGAGGGCATTAAGATGTGCTGAGCTACAGTGTTAGCCCATAACAGACTTGTTTGCATTTACACTTGTTCAGCATTTAGCCTCTGAGCATAGCTGGCAAAAAGAAACAAAACAAAACAAAAAATAAATACATAAATCAATGAATCAAGACTGAACAGAACTCACAGACTTCAAGACAGAATTGATCAGTTGCAAATATATTAGAAAAACTGACATCTTTAAACCCCTACTTATCAAAGCCTGACTAGGCAGCCTACTTTTACCATCAAAAAGCATACAATTCAGGGGTTGTGTTATTTATATTAAAAACAAAATACTTTTTCAACTTGTAAAATTATGTGAGAGGTACAGTTTTCATTTTCTTAAATCATGTGTGGCTGGAAAACAACAGGCAGAATATTGCTTATTCAGATGGTGCTCCTTTCTTCGCAGCTACTTAATCTCCTAAAGCACAACTCACACAATATTTGTTCTCATTACACAAGTTGTATCAACAGGGATTGACACCAATTCCTTTCTCTGTCTCTAAAGAAAATACTTCTGTCAATTTTTTAATCACAGGATGAATAAAATTTGCATACAATTCGCTTGATGATTATTTGTTTCTCGCAAACGTTTGCCCTGCTCAGAAGCCTTAGTTCAGTGAGTGTAAGTGTCTGTGTGTTCTTTCAGGTCCTCAGCTTTCCTGCTATTAAATGTTTGTTTCTCTTTCTTTTCTTTCTTTTTTTGATGGTGGCAGATAGAGCCTTGGCAGGCAAAAGAACAGAAGGGGGAAGAAGCCTTCAGAGAGGGATGGTTCTCAAAGGAGCTTCTGTATACCTGCATTAGAAATACTAAAAAACATCCAGGTAATCCCACAAAAAAAAAGTCTATCTCTTTCCTTTGAACTTCAAAGAATGTATACAACAATTAAAAGCAACATAGAAGAGGATGCAAACAGGGGGAAAAATGATTACAAAGGAATAGTTGTCTCATTATCTTGGTACACTCTAAAAGTAGTGGAATTGTTAGAGTGAATTAGAGGTGAATGTTAACATTTTGTCTGTCTCGGTACATTATGTGATGAAATGGTACAAGTATAAAAAGAGATGCAATGAATTTTAGAAGAAAAAAAACATCAGGAAAATATTATTTAATTTGTGCCCACTTGTTTTGCAATTTGCTTCTCAGCCATAAAACAAACTCAGGGCAACTGATGTTGTGTTTTACTTTTCTCATAATTAAGATATCTGTTTCTGGTTCAAATCCTTGTTGAGTGGTGGGAAACTTCCCCTAATGTCAGACGAGGGAGTGTCAAAATGGTGCAATCAAATAAAATCCAACACATTGACATGGTGCGATGAGTGTCATCTGCACAGAATTGAGCAAAAATGAGTAATGTCCCGTCACAAGGATATATCAACCAGAACTTTGGAAAATCTGCTCCTGCAGGCCGATTTAAAAAAAGTCTTTAATTGTCTTTGCACATGCACCAAAGACCAAGACGTAGAGTTTGCTACACTTTAAAAAAAATGCTGTAAAATGTCTTGGTAAGCCAGAAGAAAAGCGTTGCTTTACCTCTCCAAGAGCTTCATAGCGTTTCTGATTCCAGCGGTGCAGATCTTCTCTGGCATTAAATACAAAGGGTTCACCTGTTTTTATATGTCGCAGCTGGCCATCTGTAGGAGACAGAACAATGATTTTAGATAATAAAAGCCAACTGTACATAAGACTCGCTTTGTACAAATGTAAAAGAGCATTTTATTTTTCAAATTATAAAAACTTCCAGCTTTTTAAACTTTTTTTTACTTCAAAAACTGTTTAAAAAGGTTAGAGCTAATATGATGTGCAGATACAGCTACTGTAGGAGGACTGGTTGTAGGTAAACAAATAGTGCCATTAAACCTGCTGAAGGAAACATAGGTTTGTAAAGTGTTACTGAGCCGAACTGCAGAGGTCTTTGGAACAGTCTCCGCATAACTGATTTATTATAACTCTGGGAAACTAGGGGAGTTTTTTAAAAACACTGAGGATTTATCTCATATGAAACAGTGATAATACAAGAAAATGTTGTTCAGAAGTGGTACTACTTTTCAAACAATTACCCTTCCGTGACTGTGGAAACACTACCTTTGCAATGAGGCCATCGATCCTGTGGTTGATGCGGCAACACAATAAAACACTAAGCAGTGTTAAATTTAATTTTGACCTTTATGACTGCGGAATTTGTGAGAGCTAAATCACAAAAAAGTGCACATACTTAACCCAAATAGCCAGAGGGGCCTCATACTTTCTCAATTATAGCACAATGTGAAGGGGAGCCCATCTAAGGTATAAATAAATATCTTTGCAAGACAAAAAAAAGTATAAGAGCATTTTCTCCCCTTCATATTCTTCTAAATTGCCACCGTTAAACACCTCTATCAACTTGATAAATCTCATACTGCTCACCTATTGTGTATTACACCACTTGCCTTCATTGTTAGTTGTTAGAAAACATGTAATCTTGAATGTGACTTTGGTATTACGTAGCATTTAGAAATACATTTGTACATAAGAGACAGATCGGGGCACAAGTGAAAACTTAGTAGAAAGGAGCGCGCCCACAAAAAAAGTACCTCGAAGAAACTAAATTATGCATTCATTCGTGGAGGGGTTGAGTATCTAAACACTACAACCCTAAAACCCTAAGAGGGGGAAGAGACGAGCCACAATGAAATCCTACTGCAGGAGGTGTGTGTGTGTGTGTGTGTGTGTGTGTGTGTGTGTGTGTGTGTGTGT
>NW_013952494.1:522178-526383 GCF_001266775.1 Austrofundulus limnaeus
TTTAAACCGTAAGATTGTTTGTGAGAATATCAACAGGTGTAATTCCTGTGGGGGGTGTGTGTGTGTGTGTGTGTGTGTGTGTGTGTGTGTGTGTGTGTGTAAAAGAGAGAGAAGGAGAATGTGGGATGTGGCTGAATTTCCGAGAGGAGTGCAAAATGTGTGTGTATGCGTGTGTGTGTGTGTGTGTAAGAGAGAGAGGGAGTAGTGATCAGCTCCCCCATCTCCCCCAACAGAACCTCTCAAAGGAATAACATTTTCTCAACTTTTTCCCTCCTTTTCGGTCATAATTAGCATTCTGTTCTCAATTTGGCCGCTTAATTAGGTGTACATAACCTTGAATTTCCAGTAATGGAAAACCGGAGGGCTGGCGAGATGAAGCCATCATCTTCAGTGATTAAGATACCTGCAAACTATTGTACACAGCCTCTTCTGTATTCATATCATTACATGGTGAAATTAACATTTCTGTTCCACCTGTCTCGGGCTATGGTAGCACAGGTATAACTATGAAATAGCTTTAGAGCCAAAGTGACGGCTAGTCTGGATCCTAGAGAAGTTGCTGGAGGGCCACCACGGTTTAATGAAACTCATATACTTGGACAATAAAAATAAATAAAATATTGGCAATATTCAAATGAGTGCCTGTGTAAGTGTGCACCCTAAGTTTCAGGTGGAAATTTTGAGGGATGAGACAAAAAAAAGGAAAAGGAAACAGAAATGTAGAGAAGGGGAAACAGCAGATAGAAATAAATAAATAAATAAATAAATAAATAAATAAAAATAGCAAAGAGGTGGTGGAGAGTTAGCTTTTTTTTCTGCCTCCATGGTAGACTGAGCTGAGACTTGAGGGTGGGGAGGAGATGTTGGTGGGTGTTGCATAATTTCAGGTGCTCAGTTTCTGTTCTTTGGCACAGCAAGGTTATGCAAATTCTCCGTCAGGCAGAGGCCAAGGCTGAGTAGGTTACTGACGGGCCGGAGAGTACACAACATGTCCCCCTACTCAGCCAGTCAGACACTGACAGAGAACAGAAAAGAGAAGAGAGACGGGGGAAAAGAATACAGGGGGGATACTAAGAGGCTAAAATCACCACATTCTGACCAACTCTTCCTACTTCTCTCTACCTGCTTTGATTAACACAACAACTCAGAGACTTTCCGACGATCCGGGCAAAAACTAGTCAGAGCTAAGCTTTACTTTATTTGCAGACAAAAATCTTGGTACGCACTACGTTTAGCTAATCTGATAAACAAGGACCATCCCTTTAATGAGCTCTTATTTCCTTCAGGTTCAAGTGCTTTTATTGCTATTTAAACCACATAAGTGGAAGAAAAATGTACATGTGAAACCTACAGCAGAGTAGGAATGCAAATGTGCAAATATTACAAGACAGTATGGACACCATGCAAACAACAGAAAACAGTAGTGCTTCTTTGCCAGTGTAGTTAGGATGAAGTAAAATTATGGCATCATTGCAGGATTTAAGTAATTTTAAAACCTGCCACTCACTCGTTAATGTTCTGTTAGTCTTGGTCATGGTATTAGGGCGGGGGCTGAAGCTGATCCCAGCAGTTAAGAGGGGAGAAGCAGAGTACATGCTGGACAGGAGAGTCCATCAGACGTAAATTTTAATCGGCAAAGATGAATTCCATGTTCAGTTTCTAACAGCTGTCACATCATCAATGAACACTTGTGACTAAGTTACACTAGCAGTAAAAACACTCAGCTATAAAGCAATCTGTATAATGTTTAAGTCTTTTTTTATATCATCCTAATGAAGGTTTGTGTTAGTTTGATCAGTTTCCTGATTTTTTTTATTTTTTTCAGAGCTGGGAAAACTTCTGTCCTTTTTATTCCAGTGAGACAGATTTGTACTTACGTTCATTAAAGGCATATTCAAACTCCTCCAGTGTTTTGGGGAAAATGAACGGAGGTTCGTCTTTCTTCATTAATTCATCCAAGTCAATTCTCGACAACAAATCTGTTGACAAAGAAAAAAAAATACACATTTTAATAATCCAGAGCAAAATTTCCTCTAAGAATTTAAAGGTCACATGGAGTTGAGTAAATTCAAAGCAATATACCAGTTTTTTAGCCAAAGAACATGAGCATGTTGCTTTGAATTTACTCAACTCAGTTAAGTGGAACCAGGTAACGTAACATGGTTAAGTAAATCCAACATTTCATTTTTAGAGTGCAGTCAGAAAATCCAAGCTAACCTATACTAGCATACAACTTTTTACCTATTAAACACAGTTTTTTGTTTTCTATTCCATTTTGTTTTATTTCTATATGATGATGTTCATGTATGTGTGTTTAAACTAAGGGTTACTTTGCATTATTAGCTATAAAAGCTTTAACTTTCCTAAAAGCCTAACTGGAATCAAGGACCGGAATTTAGCCATTGGCTGCACTTTATACATGTGGAGCAATGGTTGCTATGTTTGATATGTAACATTATTTTGTATTATCCCTAAAAATTAGACCAATTAAAAAGAAAACATCTGTATGAGTAATGTCTCTCTTATTGGATGCACACTTTTGCAGCAGGAGTAAATCAGCTAGCCAGATTGGGGGGGAGCAGGTGAACTCACTGCATCAGACCCAAGTCACAACATGTCAACTCACAGCAGAACATGTAACATTTAACAGGATAATTCTATAATGTCTGATTCATATTACCTGCTTTACTTACATGGGGGCAATAGGGATTAGTGTTATACATGTTATATAGACATTGATTTGCCTGTATAAACATGTTTAACTACAGTGGTAAAAAGTGCTGTGAATAATTATCATACAAATAAACTTGTGAATCGAGTTCTAATTATCAGTTGTGGTGAGTTGTCATCACAGTGCACCAAGTTGATGCTGCAGTGTGTTGACATGGACCCCTGAGCAAGTGTGAGTCGCACCAATTTCAAGCATCATGTCAGCCAGAGCATCAACCTGATGTCCTGCTCAGATAAAGCAGTTAAACTGTCTAAACCTCATATCTGATGCAAACTCAACAAAACCGCTTTGCTTGCAAAACCCAAATGTGATGAATAAAGTCAGTGAATCAGCTGAATATGATCAAATTGCATGATCAATGCAGTTTTTGGTGTTACGCAGGTCTGTGTTATCAAATGTTAAAAAAATAAACTAATAACGTAACAACACCCCCTACCACTTGCAAAAAGCTTTACTCTCCATTTGACAGGAAGCTCCTCTTCATTTTTCAACACTTCTCAAAAGTTAAATTCACCTTTGAGTGCAGTTGTTTTCTCCCGGTCATCCTGGCCAGCAACCTGGGCCATGCTGATCCACAGTATGTACAAGGCTGAGGTGGCAGCACCGAGGTGAGGGAGCATGGGTCCTGCCCTCACACAGATGAGCCCTGGCACATACAATTGGTTATAGTAGATCAATATACTTGTGCTGCGAAACACGTGGTGTTATAACACAATCACGCAAGGTTTCAAAAGTCCAAATCCTTTTAAAGCTTTTACAACTTGTTGCAAACATGCTGATCAGTGTGACAGAAATGGAAACTCAAATACTGCCCTGTGCAGGCATAGAATTGATACGGGTTTTTTTAAAATAAAAATCTGATTATATAAAAGATAAAACACAAGTTTGTTGACAGCTGTTTTGTAAACTAAGGCACGTGCAAGAAATGAATCCATTATGCAAAACAAGCACACTTTTTTGTTTGTTTACTAAACAGCAGGTTTAAAATACTAAATGTTCTACACGCTCAGCCATTTCAAAGTGCTCCGTTTTTTTGAATTTTCTGCACAAGCAGCATGTTTTTAAAACTGCTCTCGCTCAACATCATTTGGAGCCTCTTCGAGCGAGTAAAACATAATTATATTCGTGTGTTTTAGACGAGCGGTCCAGCTAAACGAAATATGGAGCTTCAGAGGGGACCAGCTGCCTACAACAGATGCATGCATGCGTCCAAATTCACTCACGGACCATAATGTTTTCTCCTGTTGTTCCTGCTTCCTCGAAATTTCTAAAACAGGAAGGACTCTCCTTGCAGCGGCGTGTGGCGCGTGAGGCTTCCGGGTTACCGAGGCAACGGACCGGAAGAGATTTTTAAAGGCACAGTAACGTTCCCAGCAGCGTCCTTCGTTGTTTTAAATGCGTGTTCCTTTAAATAGCTCAAACTCAAACAACTCAAATCTAATGTGTTATTCCAAAGCAGTGGTTTCCTTATTTT
>NW_013952494.1:527188-534005 GCF_001266775.1 Austrofundulus limnaeus
TCTCTGTTTTTCTCGCTGTCTCTATTTTCTCTTCACTTAAAAAAGTCACTGAAGATGAATAAATAAATAAACTAAATAAACTAGTATTTAGTTTCGTTTTCTACTGAAGTGACAAAAAAATGTACCACACCAAATTTTACCTCAATATCTGTATTTATGACTGAGTTATAGCTATTTATTTATGTCTGTTAAGGTCAACACGAAGCTATTTTTATTTGTTTATTTTTGTGGGTTTACTTGAAACTAAAAAGAAGACATGTTAACAATACAAAGGAAGACCAACTGTCAGACTTTTAAAATTGAGCCATTGGGAGAATTTGCATCAACAAGAAGAACCAGATGGTGGGTAAGACACTACTTGCTCAAAGAACATGTTAATAGACATATCCACAAACTCATGGAAGCATTGCAAAAATAAGACAATGGTGAATACCACTGACAAATTGCAGCAATAATATAAGTACAGAACAACCAACACACCAAAAACGAAATAATTAGGGTACATCGAAAAGAGAAATCTTGCTCAAGCTGTATTATATGATATTGTTTTAATCGTTTAGCTTGAAACATATACAAAATTACCAATAAGAACATGTCATATTCAATAATTGTTTAGGTGTGTATTACAGTTTTAGCCTGTGCTGTAAACATTTTTTATCAGTGTTTTATGAGAAGGGCTGCTGAACTCTTGGCCAGGTCATCCTAAGAAAATAGATCTTTATCTAAACGTGTTATCTGGTTAAATAAAAATATATAACTAAAGTAATGCATTAATAAAAAGTAATTTTAAAATACACCAACATACTTGGCAAAGTATAAAACTGTGTGACAGCACCACAAGGAATGGGAAGAGAAAATGGTGTGACTGTTTATTCTTTATAAATGCATTACATTATTGTGAGGTCTGGGCTTTCAAATGGTTGCACAGCATCGATAATCCCTAAATAAATGTGCAAAATAAACTCTTTTGTAAATCATCTGTCAGCTTTACTGGCAGTTGTACAGTAGAAACACAATTGACTGTGTAAACAGCTACTGTAGGTACTTAAATAAATAAGGAGAAACAATTATGTTTCTTTTTGGAAAAGCAGTTACAAAATAAATGTTTAGCTTGCTATTATTATTATTTTTTTTTACAATAATGCGTACAGTTTTATTATTGTAGCAATAACTTGGATTGGAATGTCAAACCCAAACTTTGTTTACCTCAAGACTGTGGCCTCTAAGCATTATTCTGTCTCATGCCTACTGAGACAAGAGTGATTTGATTCATTTACCTCCAAAACCATTGTTTACTATCTACGACTGGTAAGATAACGACAGGATGCGACAGAGACCTTCTGTTGTTTGAGTACAGTGAGAACTCTTTGATGTACTCAAAATGGCCGCTTATCACAAAAGAACTCAAGGTTTAGCAGACACGAAGTCTGGCAAAATGGGTCTGCTAGTGAGAGAAAGGCCTTTGAAGCTGGATTTCCTGCTGAGTTTTATTACATACATTTGCATCAAAAGACACGTTTACATACCATCTCATTTACGGTATTACAGCGTCCCCAGGAGACTGCTTTTATACTTACACCATGATCGAATGTTTTTCTGTATTTTTGTTTTTCTGTTTTTTCTGTCATTCTGATATAAAAAAAAAGAGAATCATTGTATGCCCTACATGACTCAATCATGTGAACAATGTGCTTTAATCACTTCACAAACTATCTTATTTCTCTGTGTGTTTGTAATCAATTCTAAGGATGGCAGTCTGTGAAAAGAAAAAAAGGTCACGTGATCATTACCAACCAATCATGAGTGTCAGAATCTGAACAATAGTTTGAGTTTCAGCAGCAGCAGTCAGAAGTCGGTCGAGAAAGTTGAAGAGATGAATGAGTAAAGCTAGCTCCATTTTCCCTCAGGGATAATTTTATTTTATTTTATTTTTTTATTTTATTTTATTTTGTAACTTTAAAGTTGTTAATTTGTCTTCATAAGGAGGTACTGGATTCATGCAGGAAGCGAGCTTGTTCAGAACCTTTTTCAATCAACAAGTGACCAGAGGCAAACCTGATTCCAGCTTGGAGCTGAAACCAGCCACTTCGAGAAGTCCAGTTGTACCCACAAGGGACCGCTCTGAAACCAGCGACGCCGCTGGCACAGCTCGATCAAGCTCCGGTACCCAGGGACAACGATAAGACATCTGAATGGTAGGATAGCGTAATTTTCTCTGTTATCCGGTGGTGGCTCAGCTGAGGTGGTGAAAACTCCTGGATCGCTAAGTTGGTAGTAAAGAAGGTTTGGCGAGATTAATTCAGGCATAATCCACATTCCCCTTTATTGATGAATTAACAACTTCCTTTTATTAACCTTCAAGCTTCTTATAATCTTTATGAGTGTAGATTAGAAAGTGACTCAGGTGAAAGATACTAGTTATTGTGACTGACTTTAACGTTTATTATTAGACTTAAGGTTTGATGATAGGTGTCTCTGTCTGCCCAAATAATCTGTATTGTCATCTCTGAATCATTTTAATATAGGTTATATTTTGAAATCTCGTTTGTCTGTGCGTCATTTCTTGGTTATGTCTTGAAAATGATAGAATTCACWACTCAGTAWYKRAGACTGATTTAAAATCWATGAATTATTTCCTGAAATAATCAGGTGGTGCCCCTTTGTTATGCTAATAATTACGAGGTATTTATGATATAGCATCGTCCATAACATCGACAACAGCATATCCCTACATTATCACAATAAAAACCGAATATTTGGAGAAAACTAAAGTTTTGTTGATGTTTAGTCTTTTATGGACAAAAACAAAACTGCCTCTAAAGTTGTTTGGCAATTGTAATTTTGCAATATTTTCATTGGTCTTGTTTTTAAAAAGTACCACTTTGTAGAACAGAAAATTCATCCTCTTTTCTCAAAGAAAATATAGAAGATATTTACTTTGATAAGGAGTATAACTTCAGCTGTACAGTCTTAATAAGGGGAACATGTACTGCTATAACTCAAACATAAACAACAATCTATTTCAGGTTTTACCAAGATGATAACTGCTCATAATTAATAAAAGACAAATCAATCTTGAAATACATCCATTGTTATATTTTCACATTTAATGCTAAACATTTCATTTATAATACATGTCATATTTAGTAAATATTCAAAGCCATTTAAAAAAATAAATCTTGTTATATCATTTCATCCAATCCCTTTGCTTGCTTTAAATGCTGACTGAGATTTCAATGTGGGACAGATTTTTGTGACACATATAAATCAAAACAGGTGTCCCCGTGCTTCCAAAACATTATATTTGATGTTTTCTTTCAGAAACAGAAAAAAAGTCTGCTGACACCACTGTCTTTACACCTATTGTCTTGGAAAAAAAATACATCAGCTACCTACAATGATCACACAGTCTTGTCCCAGACAAACAAATCCCTGCTCTCCATTTCCCACTACTGATTTCTGCAGATGTGCTCCAAAAAGATAAAAAAGAAAAAAAAAAGGATTTGATGCAGCATGGAACGGCTCAGAGGGTTTGTCTCAGGTGTGTGCAGAAACGAAGAAGGCACCGACTCTCACACTTTTGTTGTTGTTGTTTCTTATCCTCTTCTATGTTGTTATGCACACACATGCAAATTTGCAGCATTCTGTACATGTCCAGGCCAAATTATGGCAATAAATGTGCAAATGTGTGCGCACATAAGTATAAGAACTTCAGAGTTCTGTTAATAATAATAATAAAAAAAACTCATCATAATAGAAGTTCCAACAGTGTGGACTGTTATTGGGTACGTTTATCAGATGGTTATGTTTCCCCCTGGGTCTGCTTTGCTGGTGTCTCATCAGTTTCTGAAGGACCTTGTGCTTCCTTGTTGCAGCAGCAAACGAAAAATGCTTTCTTAAGTTCTTCCACCATTGTTTTCTCTCCATCCTCCAGCTCCGCGTTTTCCTGCATATCCCACCTGGAATGCATAGAGACACACAAAACCAGCTGCTTTAATACAAGCAAACATTTGTCAAAATTAAATGAAAACCCAATTCAGCAGAAACTGTGAAACTTGTCTTCAGTGTGTTATTTATTTATTTAGTTTTTTGCATATTCAAATTTCGCCAATGCACCAGATCAGTACTCCAAGACAAACAAAACTGTTCTGTTTCTGTTTCATTCATCTATTTTTATCTCACTCCAAGAAAAGAAGAAAAAATAAATAAATAAATCGCAACAGTGGCCTGATTTAGACTTAGAATGAAAGTCTGTCCAAAATACATTTTCTCACTAGAGTTGTGACATCAAATAATGTTTCCAGAAATAATGTTAACAAAACACTTCTCAGTCACGGATGTGTAAAATCTCAAAAGCTCTTTTCACAAAACATAGGCCTGAGACTTCTTTGGGGATCTTAGCATGATTTATGTAAGTAAGTATTTTATTATTTTATTTATTTACCGTTATTTTACCAGGCAAGTCCCGTTGAGATCTCAGATCTGTTTTACAAGGGAGGCCTGGGCCTGAAGGCAACCTATTGTACATGTTTTTTGGGGTGGGGGAAACCAGAGCACCCAGAGAAAACCCACACAAGCACGAGGAGAACATGCAAACTCCGCACTGAAAGACCCAAGGTCCAAACCGGGGATCGAACCCAGGACCTTCTTGCTGTGGGGCGTCGGTACTGACCACTGAGCAGTCGTGCCGCCGAATCGTGGCATTGTTATCGAGGCAGCACAGTGGCTGAAATCAGCTGAGCTGCCAAGAGAGTTAGTCACACAACTGAAACAGCAGATATGTGTAAAGGCCAGTCAGCGTCAAGACTCAAGGGGGTGATGTAGTGATCATAAGTGTTCTTGTTGACCACTGACAAGTTTTAGATGAAAGTAAGAGATGTTGAACAAACCGAATATGTAGTGCTCCATCAATTTTACTCCACACCTCCTTTGGTTCCATGAAGCAGGCTTCTTTTGTAGCATTTTGTAGATTTTTTTTTCCCTTAAGAGGCTTTTTTTTTTTACCAAAGTCATTCAAAACTGGACTGTGGGACACACACTGTCCAACCACCATAGCTCTACAAGCCACACTTTCACTCTTTACATTTTTTGCACAAGTGTTTATATATACTTTGTGAATATTAGAAGTTTGTTTTACACATTTGCACTAATGTAAACATGAACTTAAACACTTCCAGCTTTTACACATTAAAAGAAAAAAAAACCTTGGGCCACTTCAGAAAATATCACAACATACAAAACAACAACAACAGAACAATTTATATTAAAATTACTCAGAGGAAATCACTAAAGGCTGGTTTATTCTTCAAGTTGCACATCTTGGTCCCCATGCTGAGTGACAAAACATTGTGTAACTTTCTGCTATCCCGCTGCTATCCCCCAGTGGCAGCCGTCATGTGCATTGCCCCCAGTCAGAACTCTGCACAGTGGACCTTGAGGCTCACAGCGTGTGATTGGTCAGAACTTTGTGGGTGTGTTTGTTCATGAGGAGCAACACAGTGCTGTGGAGTATGACCAGAGCAGGACACCAAGCAGCTTTTCTTTCTGCATGTCATTTTGCTGTAAATGATTTTTTCTCTGAAGCCAGTTGTTAAATTAGTGACATGAACAGCTTTGATGAGCAGCAGGTTTGATCCTATTGAACGATACAACTGATGTTCACGTCTTTTTTTCCCCATCACCATCATTAACAATAAAAAGCAAGTTTTTACTCCTCTGACTTTTCATTCAACACCACACTAATTGTTGAGCGGAAAAAAAAAAAAAAACATATCCAGCTATCACTACATATCTGTGAGCTGTGCATTGGGAGTGCTGTAGGAGGTAGAAATTATGAAAATCTATACCCTGTTGTGTCTTCAGCCCATTTATACTCAATCAGAAAAAGATGTCTGAAATGACACAATCCCAGACCTGATGTCTCACATTGTACTGAAGTATAAACCAAGCTGGAGAATGTGTTGCCATTCCACCCAGGTTTAATTGTTTTTCGTCTCCCCCAACTTTTTATTAATCTTAAATGAGACAAATGGTGCTTTTAAATCCTTCTTTTAACATTTAAATCATTCAGTTGTGGTTTATATTAAGTGGAACTGCAATGCTCTGGTCTGAATTCCTTCTTATTGTAACTCCACCAAGCCCCACTTTCACACCTTTTCTGAGGTTAGATCAACTCGTTTTGATGCTGTGTCTTTAAACGCAAATGGAGACGCTTCACACCCTGTCCCCTCCAGCTTCCAGAGCAGTCCATTCTAGCTAATAGAGAGGCTTACGACTATCTTGTGTCACAGAAACTTTTTATTTACAAATTAATTACAATATGTCAATAAGGGAAGATTGTCCATCCAGCCTTCCATGTTGGAGCCAGAGTCGGACCCATTGAGAGGAGAATGAAGACGACAAAATTGTAGTTATTAAGTCCAGACCATATTTGGCAGTTTTGTCGCAAAAGGTGTGATGTTCAGAAATCATCAAAGAAATAAAGAAAACTGAAGGGGTTGAAAAAGAATGACCCAAACAGAATATAAACATATCGGTGCAACAACAGGAAAAACTTTTCTGCACTCCTAGAGACACACACACATACACAAACACAAATGCATTTAACGGCTAAAAAAGTTGATTTTGCATATGCCCCTTTTAAAGGTTCAGACTGGATGAAGGGCTTCAAAACAAGGATGTCAAAAATAGTTCCATTGTAATTCACCTGCCATATATTAATTGAATCCCTTGATGAGTGACTGTGGTGGTCAGTCAAACCCATGTGAAGACCTGAAGGTTGTCGTTGAGTTGCAGAATTACATAGCTCTATATATAT
>NW_013952494.1:535255-539649 GCF_001266775.1 Austrofundulus limnaeus
TATATATATATATCATTTCTCACTGTAGGACCATATTCAAACATCATGTTTGAATATGGTCTTTTAGTGTGAGGTATAGTGTGTCTCTGAAGGAAAAACAAGTGTTTAAAGACTAGGTAAATCTCATACAGTTAATGCATGCTAACAAGCTCATCTGTGTTTTTATCTCTGAAGAAGTTTCATGCTCTTTGTCAATGTGTTCACCAGTCAGACATTATCCTTTTCTATTTCACAACTACTTCCAATCTATTGATTATCCTATGTAAGGAAATCATTTTTTATGTAAAATTTGAGCAGTGTGCCCATGAGGAGTAAGATTACACCTGGGTAAAGTTTCAGACGGAAGAGAGGCGAGGAGGAATGAAATTTGGAACATTGGCATTTTCGCCATCACAGTGATGCAGTTACAGACTTAAAGCAGAGAAAAATCAGGCTGCTTGCCACAAAACATAATTTTTTATCTTTTGGATCCCTGCAGCTGCTGACCTTGGCTCAGCAGTTATAAACTCCCTGGATGACACGTGAGACAAAGGCTTGACTCCCCCCATCCCTACCTGTATCACCCGTGGGCGGATCAGTCGGAAGGCCGTGATGGGGAGAGACAGAGAACTGACTCTGGTGATTTGTGTTTTTGGTTGACAACAACTTGTTTTGGACTCTGGAGGTCTTTGATTGGTTCCAACACAGAGTACTAACCTGAAATGTCACTGGCTTCACTGAACCCCACCCCATACCATGTGTTTGACCCCCACCCCCTCCCCTCCTTAGCTGCCTTGCTGAGCGAGTGGTTTTTTTTGAGCGTATGTTTCTGTGGAAATACAGGATCAGAGCATCTTTTTTTAAACTCACCTTTCCTATTGTGTGTATTCCAAGCAGCAACAAGGTAGTGCACCTTAGTGCAAAAGACCTTGGACATTCGTTCCCCCATGTTTGTTATGTGTGTCTTTCTCCAAACAGATGCTCTAAACTGCAATTTCATTCTGCATTGCATCTTTGATGTTGTGTGTGAATGACAATAAATGATTCTGATTCTGAAATGTATGTTATCCCTACGTATGTAACTTAGATCATAGGTCTTTCTGTTTCACTGGCTGTTTCATTTTTGTGTTTCTTTCCTCATGTTCCCCAACGCAGGAACAAACTGAAAAAAAGAGAGAAGTCACGTTACAGAAAGACAAGTTATTTCTGTATTATTTTAGAGTGACACAGAATTAAACCGATTCAATATACAAATACTCGCACAAACAGAAGAGTACAAATGTCACACAGTGTGCAAAAACAAGAGCGGGAGACGAGCGAGGGAGAGCAGAGAGCTTGAAGAATGGCAGCCAATAAAGGGAGGGAGCAGGAGGGGAAGGAAGACAGGAAGGTACGGTAAAGGTTTTTCAATGTTTAATTTTCAAATAGGATTAAGCAGAATGACATTTAGCTGAAGGTTACATGCTCAGCATTGTCTTAGCTGATATTGATATGCAGGAGGCACCCCACTTGTCACTGGGACAAACACTGTTGATGAATGAGAAGCCTTTCCCTAGGAAGGTGTTAAGTGCAAATTTGAAATGAGAGTGAGGCAGAGGTGGAGAGAGACATAAAAAAGAGAATACACACACATACACATATACACACAGCCTGAATTACCACAATAGTTGATGTAAACTGTCACTAGATAATGTTGCCAAAACTGTAAATTGTTGCGTAAGGCATAGGTTGCACATTTGTTGAGACTGGTTGATCTGTAGCTGAAAAAAGATTTACAAAAATACACAAGGTGCTTTGTAGTATGCATCTAATTTCATCAACTACAACACAATAATGCCTCTTAGAAATGCATAAGTAGGCTAAAGTTGACAGTAACTTCACCGTATTCTCATTTCAGGCAACTTTCCCCCCCAAAATTTACATCTTAATAAGCGGAGTCTTACCCTTTAATTCTTATGGGCTCTGCTCATTTCTCATGCATTAATACTGGAGCTGCTGACTTGGCTCTTCCTCTGAATACAGAATAGGACACACATATTAAGACTCATATATTTACAGGATTGATGCCATGGGAGATTGTCTCCGAGTGAAATGAGCAGGGCTGCTTCAGATCTATTGCAACGTGAACATCAGTCGCACAAGCTGTCCTAATCACGGGATGGTGCCGACACAAATCCGGCTGGATACTTCCTGATTTCAACAAGACCAAAGTAGAGAAAAGAGTAAAAAAAGAGCTGCATCAAAACAAAACAGGCAGAGTCACAAGCAAGTGGGCTGAAAGACAGAAAGATCACGAGAGTCTGTGGCCAGCGGTTTTCTTCAACAGCTGTCAGCGGGATGAGTGGTTTCTCTCACAATGCTGGGTGTTTGTGCTGCACAGAGTGCACTGCCTGCTCTGCCACTGGGACCTCTGTTTGTTTAAAAGGCGCGCCTGTCAAACACCGAGTGCCACCGACAGCCAGACACTCAGCTAAATGACTCTGACAGCAGCCCTAATCAGAGGCTTTGCACATTGCCACAGGGCCTGGAGAATCCATCATAACCCAAGCCTAAATATTTAAAGTGCTAAACTTTCCAAAGGTCAGGCCTTTTTCATGCATGCCAGGGCGACATGTGTCAGCGAAGGGGGAAAAAAAGAGGAGCACAACATGAAAGGGAGACTAGGAGAAATAGATATTGTGGTTTAATAGCTGTGATATTAGTTTTACACCTTTGGAATCAGGTTATTTCTAGATAAGATGTATCATTTCCTATTGTTGTCACATCTTAAAACATCTAACAAAATTGCTAGTTAAATGTCACAAGATACACAAAATAATACACTTTCAGTGATTTACAGTAGAGGTGGTAGGGTGTCAACTGAGATAGATGTTTTAGGGTGTATTCAGACCAGGAAAGTCCTTTGGCCCACTTGTTTGGTCCAGACCAAAAGTGGACTTTATTATTTTTCTTTTTCGTTTGGTGCCGTTTGCATTCACATTGTGCTTTTTTGCAAATGAACTATAAGTTGTAAACAAAGCCACGAGGGTGATGATCATTGTTCCCACTGGACATAAAAGGACGGGGGCGGGACTGAGCTCACAGACCCAGAAGAAAACATGGAAGTCCTGCATGTTGCTGTTCTGATGCGCACATTTTTGCTGATAGTACAACTGCAATAGCATTTCAAATGTCAAAAACAGCTAATTTAATGGTGTTTCCATGATGACATTCTAATTTTGGAGCGAGGTCAGTAAATGTGTCCCGCAACCCAAAGGAGACGAGGTGCGCTGCGTGTTCTGACCCACTACATGCTGCCAGCAAAGCTGCTAACAGGAGACGAAGAAACARGTATGATTTCAGTTTATTTAGCTCAGCAACGGTGGCCTGTGAAGTCCAAAAAGGTGCATGTTTTATGCAGTTGGTTTGGTTTGAGTCCGGTCTGTATTCACACCAGAAGCAAACTGAAGCGAACAGCACCAGAGTTCGTTTGGAAGCGAACCGAGACCACCTCAAAAAGTGGGTCTCAGTCCGGTTGTTTGATCTGCACCAGAGTTCGCATGAGTGTATTCACACCTGCACAAAAGGTCCGGACCAACGCTGGAAACGAACTCTGGTTCGTTTAAAACGGAGCAAATTGTCAGGTCTGAATACACCCTGAGACCAAACAAGACACTCAGATTAACTCTGAATATTTATTAGATGGGATGTGTGTAAAAAGGGTATTCAAAATGTGAGTGGATATACTGTATGTCTATACTATTTGATGTACTTTTTTTTTAGTTTTCCAGATTGTACAATTTTTTTTCAACAAAAAAGTACAAAGTGGCATTAAAAATAACAAAGAAGAGCAATTGGATGATAATGGTTGTTGTGTTTTATAAAAGTAGTTTATCTGAGACAACTGACAAGTTCACAATAAAGGCCAGGAGGTCATTTCTTTGACTCAATTTCCATTGAGAAGCAAACATCCAAATCAATTTAGGTATGTGCCTGTGCGAGGCCAAAAGCCAGAAGGAGATTGTAACTGACAGCCATTGGACAGCTAGCTGGATTTGAATATTGACGAGACAGAGACTTGACAGAAGGGATTATGCTCTACCTCCTGACTTACTAGCTGCTACACTGATCCATTCTATTGTCAGATCAACTCAGTGTCAGACCTACCGTACTGTATGTTTGTGTGGCACACTGTTGCCACTCAGCATTAGACCCTACCTGAGATCCATCTCAATACAAAGTGATGTCCACTAAAAGGCTACAGGACATTGAGTAAAACAACAAGGACAGAAATGTGCAATATCAAAGCAAATCTGCTTCAAAAACGAGACAGCAGCTTTCACTATCTGATAGGTATTTTTCTAAAATACATACAAAAACAGGGGAGCAAATGAGACAATCAAACCATGGTTTAGAATCAAAGGTGAGGAGAACGC
>NW_013952494.1:542800-570141 GCF_001266775.1 Austrofundulus limnaeus
CTGTAAGATCTTGTGGAACATGAGTTTTATGAGATTAAGCTGGTATTAATCTCATAAAGCAGGGTTCTTTACAAGACCGCCTAAGGGAAAAGGGGAAATGCAGATCTCATGACACATTATTTGATACAGATTAAGTCAGGGACAGCTTCTACTGTCCCCAGATGGATGCGGATGCGGGTGAATCAGTTCAGAGTTCATCCTCCTCCCGATTACTGCAACTCAGCAAATCTGCTCAGATGGAAACATGTGACATTATACAAGGCCAAAATTAAACAATGATTAAMCTCTCAAGATAAGGAAGTTGACCCAAGCTCTCACTGCCAAGTATTCTGAATGATGAAAATAAACACCACCTCAACTTTGTTCTATCACTATCTGTAATACACACTAAAATGTACATGACCACAATGTTTGCACTACAATACATGTAAGACTGACAGTATTAACTTCCTAAGCCCAAAACCAGCCCGTTGTAAATTTGATCAGAGGATGGCCTACGCTTGTGAATACATTCTCAATTTCATGCATGATAATTATTTAATTTTTAGTACACTTTTTTATAACTTCGGACATATTGCAAGTTGTTTTGGAGTGTCACAGTCCTTTGAAGGTATCACCATTCCATAACGCACCCCAAAGGTAAACACTTACACAGTCACTACTTCAAAATTATGACTAGATTGTGCAGAATTGCCTCACACAGCAAATAAACCCAAATTTGCATCACAGGAAGCAATCTACGCTATTTTAAAATGTGCATATTGATATATGTGTGTGCCTGTGTGATTCACAAACGCTTTCTCAACCATGTCAAACCAGTCTCCCACCAGACACACACCCTCCCATCTTGAGGGCCGTCAAGAGCGGGCGAGTCGTGGAGAGGCTGATCAAAGGGCCTTGGACAGATCTGTGAAGGCCCTTTGAAAGGACATCCACAGTTACACAAGCTGACATGCTTGTTCTCGCTTGAGCCCAGACACAAACACAGGCTCCAAGGTGTGCATAAACACAAATGCATGTGCAGCGGGATGCACAAACACAAGACAATCACAGACGAGTGCACAGTTAAATCTAAGCAACGATAAGCAAATAAGAGGACAGAAACAACTCTTTTTTCAAATTCCCAAGTATGGAAAAGATGCAGCAAAAAAAGACAGTTGGGGTTGTGACTAGTGATAAATGTGATATTGCAATGTTTTAGCTTAACAGTTTAAAAAAAAGTCAGCTGGTGTTGCAACAGGATCAATGACTTATCATACACATTTAAGAGACACAATTAAACTCTATACTTGTGATTGATATGCAACTATATTCATATATAAATCCTGCAAATACAAGGAGTTCATAGCTAATATGTCCAGCCATAAAATTCGTCTCCCCTACATCACAAAAATGAAATGTGACATCCCTATTCCAGATATAAAATTGCAAAACAAGTAGGATAGAGCAATCTGGTAAAAGGAAGGGGTGAATTGAGATGCTGCCTATGGTCCTGTTTACACAGCACCATCAAATCATAGTATTTTGTTGCTGCATTTTTGTTGTACATGTACATGACAACAATGTTCATTTTTGTTGACACTGAAGCTGTTTGAATACATGTCTAAGAGTGGAGGTTTTTGGAAATACCGGTATGAAATTGCACATTACAGATGACTGCAGTCAATATTTCTTATTTATTTATTTATTTGTGTTTGTGTGAGAAGATGGGGTAAAGGCTTGGTTATAGTCAGCGTCGGAGGTGTTTGAACTTGGCGCTTACGTTGTTGTGGATTTCTCCAAAAGGACACATGGAAGTACACTTTATACATTGTGAAATGTTGTAAATAAGAGAGCAAAGGTGTGACGAACAAACAAACTGCTTGAATGGTGCATGGTGCTCGCAGCCTTTGTGGAGTTACAAAATTTCGGAGGTGCACGACCACGCGCTGAGACATGTTACCACCATCAGTGTGTGAATGTGTGTATGATTGGGTGAATGATTGAACAATGGTAACAATATGGCAGAAAACAGAATGCTGTTTGTGCCACTCACTATTTTCAACAAACAAATCAACCTCATCTTTGGTCCAAACAAATGTTGGTGTCTATGTGCATGCACGTGTTTTTGAAATTCAAAAATCATAGTGCCAGCCAGATATTACCCATGTAAAATGTGCAACTTTTCCACAATCACAATATAAATACACAATAGTTTCCAGAGATCATTCAGTAACTAAACCTCACTTGGTGTCAGATGAAATAGCTCCTGATCCCTATTAATCTCCATGGGATAAGGAAGGCATAGCTATTGCACTTATGTTAATTATAGGGAACAGCATAGTAATTCTAAAAATAATAGTTAGTTCCATTATTACAAAAAGCACAACAGTGTCGAAGCTAGAACCTAAAAAAACCTGCTAATGCAAACATTTGTTTTTGGTTGATATATTCTTTATTTTTGTTATTTTTATGAGCTAACCTTTCATTTGTGTGAAACACCTTTGTCGGGTGCCATATCAGTCGATATATTATGTGACCACATTCCTCAAATCCCTTTGCATGGATGTTTCTGGCTCCTAATTATTCTCTCTAGTCATCCAAGGGAAAGTTTGTGTAAATTTGCAGTGGCTTAATTACTGAATAATTTAGACCATGCTCCAAATTAATGTAGACATTTCCATATTAATATGTTTGCCTACTGATTCAATTTTTATTTGTTCTGTGGACAGGAGGATAGCAATTATCACAGCATATCAAAGCAGTTGTTCTGTTATTTTAGACGTCATTATGCTGCTTGTCCACCACAGTGTAAGAATGACTGCTTCTCTACAGGATACGGTTTGATCTTTGTCCTCGATACACTCCATGTTCTTCTGCGGCTAAGATCATGCTTGAGGGGAAAATAAGAAAGAGGGATTCTGTTTGTCTTTGACAAGGTAAGGCTCAATTTAGACAAGTTGATGTGTGCGAATGCATTATTACATGTAGCAAAAACGAGAACAACAACCGATGACCAAACACCTGCCAAGTCCACACAACTGTCTGCTGGTCAGTGCAGCCAGTGGATGACCGCCTCACACAGATACTGAGGTTTCGATGTGTCCTAGAAGGCTGACAGTTCTTTGCTCCTCTTATCTTCCATCCTGACCCCCCCTTCCCCTCACCTTACCTCCCCTTTCTTTTCCTCTTCCTCAGTCTCCCAACTGTTTGGCTCTTGTTAGGAGCTTGGCTGAACAGGCTGGCACCTTTCACTGAAACAGAACCCTAGACGATGCAGTGGCACTGAGAAGTGCAGGCATGTGTATTATGTGTGTGTGGAAGAGGAGAGAGAGAACGAGGGAGAGCTCTCACCCTCTAGCTACAGCAAATTGTTAGCAAGACCCATTGTTAATAAAGCCAACCACCTTAGCACCTCTCAGCTAAGTCCCGTGTCTAACTGTCAGACATGACTGGCAAACTCCATCCACATTATCCACAACGGCTATTTACAACAGAAACCAAACACTAGTTCCACAGTAAATCCTGACCCATTTATTGCATCTATCCTTAAAGTTGCATGCAGCATTTTTGATAAAACGAAAGGGAACAGTGTATACAGTTTGAAAACTGATTTATGTGAACAAATGTACACGCACAATGCATTCTAAAAATGCACAGATACATATCTGGAGATGTTACTTCACAATATTTGAAACTCATGCTACTGCCTTATTGTATGTTGTTCACAGGCCAAATTGTTTGCTTGATCACTGTACTATAACACACTATGAAAGAATGTGTTTTATTTAACTTTTTTTGTTATTATTTAATTTCTGTTCTAGAGTTTTTTTGCAATCTACCTTCTTTGTTCCATCACGTGTTAAATCAGTATCTCCCTGGCTTGTGATTGCTAGATTAATAAATGGTAAATGGAGTGTATTTGTATAGCGCCTTTCTATCCAACCAGTATACTCAAAGTGCTTCACACTACAATCTGAGCCCTCATTTACCCATTCACACAGCATTCTACAATGTCTCTCTACAAAGCTAATACAGATAAATCAATGTACGTATAGAGACTAATCAGTGCTTTAAATCACATATATACTGTACACTGATGGGACACAGTGTCCCTGACATGAGTG
The DNA here is from genome assembly GCF_001266775.1 of Austrofundulus limnaeus. Taxonomy (NCBI): domain Eukaryota; kingdom Metazoa; phylum Chordata; class Actinopteri; order Cyprinodontiformes; family Rivulidae; genus Austrofundulus; species Austrofundulus limnaeus. The sequence continues at coordinate 546,907 of NW_013952494.1, forward strand.
TCCTAGTTGCTTAAAATTTAAACATGTTCAAAGATTAGGATGCAGTTTTTTTCTTAGTAGTCACAAAGTTGTCACAGGCATTTCAAATTCATCTAAAACATTTTTAACTTAGTTTTCCTAAATTCTACAGCAATTCAATTGTGTTTTGACTCCTTTAAAAAACTTGCCTATGACAATTTTCTTTATTTTTTGAAACTGCTGCCCTAAATGTCCAGGTCTAAAAGCCATGCTGATGATAAATAATAATAATATATATATTTTTAAATGGTTCAAATTTGCCCAATGTTATTTTCAAAATTAATCCTAGATTAGATAATAAATGTGGGGAAGTAGATAAGGTGGCTAGTACAGGTTGTTTAAAACAATGTGTAAAGAAAACTTCACAGACTCAAGGAGGCATTTATTCTGGCTGGTGATGTGTGTTATCAACACACACATTTGGAAAACAAGAGCCGAAGTCGTTCTGGAAAAAAAAAAAAACAATCACAAGTAATGCTGTTTTAGGAACATGTAACCAAGCTCAGGAGGAGGAAAACACTGAACTGTAGATATAAATCATCTTTTCCTTGGAACGGTTGTATTGGTTTAGTTTGATGGTTTTTCATGGGTTTTAATTGTCTGTTTTTAGATTAATTTTAAATGCAATTAATTTTAATTGTGTATGTATGAAAAGAAAAAAAAATAAGGTAGTTACAATGCATGTTGAGGTGAATAAAATGTAGGCAAAGTGGACAAAAAAGTGCACTGCCTAGAACACCGTTTTGCAATCTGTGCATGTAAAATGTAAGCTGTGACTTAAAAAAAACCTGACCACTTAAAATGTGGCCTGGTGGCAAACACTCAGAATTCTGTGAGTCTGCTACATAAATTTAGCCTATTTTCATTTTCTCTGCAAATTTGCGTCACCAACTAACCTCCAAGAGTTGCAGCCAAGCTTTCAGCAAAGTACCTTTGCTTTATCTAAAAGTGTTAGAATTTGCCATATTTGAACAACCCAGAATCTATAAATTGAATGTGTTACATCAAAAATGGCCACCTTGTCCTACAACTCCACCTGACTCAAAGATCCATGTGAAACCTCATCTCATTTTAATATCATCACCACCAGATGATTTGTGCACACACAGCTTCCTTTACAGAACAATTAGAAAAGCCTATTGTAAAACACAATCTCCCACCATACATCGGTCTGTATTTGGCTCTATTCCTTTAAACCTTGTCACCAAATGCATAAAATATAACCCATGAATTAATGAACAAAGGCAATGAAGAAAGTCTTTAGATGAACAAGCACAAACCTTGAGAACAAGAAACACAGCCATGCAAGCTCCCCATTGAAGTGCTACAGAGGGTAAAAAAAAACTAAGGCATTTGTTGTTTCACCTCAGTGTTCTACCAGAAACACACTACTATGACTTATTCAATACTTTCTCTGGGTTTTATTGTGCATACATGAAGTGGAAACTCTACCAAAGAGGATTGGGAGTTGAGAAGATGCAATTCTGATAAAACTTTTTTTGTTTTTTGGTTTAAAACTGGCTTTATATAATTTCCAAGCCACATTGAATAAATTTCACGTTTCAGCATTTGTTTGAAAATTTGCATCTTGGCTGGGTAAGTTGCTAGTGTGGTTGGTTTAACGGGAAGGTGTTTACTTTAATGCTGAAAACTCATCTGTTTTGCAGAGTAAAATATTGTTTTTGTTGAAAAAAAAAAGTAAATTAGCAGACTTTAACCACTTTTAAAAATGCTGTATAACAGAAAGGCAAAGTGAATGAAAACGTAAACCTATAAACATAATGTGCAATTAAACGCCTTGTGAGACTTCTAGGTGTGAGCCTCTTGTAGTTTAAATATATTTGGCCACTGTCCACAGCAGGACATTACTTCCACACCTCAACTAGGCGACACAGCTACTTTCCAGAGAACAGATTCGTTAGTTAAGTACATTTTTAAAAGCAAAACCATTTTGATGTTAGCGCACACAACACATTTGCTTGAAATTGTGGACAAAATTGGCCATACTGTACATTTAAGTGCAAAGGCTCCATTCATAATGGCATTATTAGCGACAGGCTCCTGTGGCTTTACTGGGCCTGCATTGCAGTGATTAGTTCACACAGACATGATCTCACCTTAATATGTAGTGTGTGTGCATATTGTATTTGGCTGGGGGTGCTCTGTTATTGTCTATCAGATCTGAGGCGTGTTCTTTTACCATTTCAAACAGTTCATTTTCTACCACGCTAATGGCATTTTTAGCGGGTTAAAGAGATAAATAAATCCTTGCTGTTGCCTCATTTAAAATCAAATGCCACTTAATTATAGCTGTATGTGTTTTCAAACACTTTGCATAATTTATTGTTCTGCTCATTCCTAATCTCCAGATCCTTATCGAGTGCACCCTGTTTTACCTCCTCTGTCTTTAATATAATAAAATTATAATGCTCCCTCTTTTAGTTTTTCTTCATCCCTTTTTCTGCCAACAGCAGTGTGAACGAGATAAGGAGAGCGATGAAAAGACGTTTTAAAGTTGTGCCTCACCTTGTTGGGATTTGATGTAAAGGTCTATTGTCAGCTCAGGAGAGCACACTGTGCGCGCACACATGCACTCCACACAGCCCTCTGGCAGTGTTGCATTTCTTACAAAACAAAAAAACAAACATTGACAAAAAAGTCTATGAAAAGAACAGCACAACATTCATGATCTGCTTGTAGGCACACACATCAACAAAAACATGACAAATACTAGCATGACATCCCGATTACATTTTTGAGCTTTTATCTAAGTGATGTCAAAATGTTTCTCCTGTTTTCATTTTGTACAATGCAGGTCTATTTTATCTTTTCTTTGAAGTAATAATGTGAGAAAAAATACACTTGTTGCACAGTAAAATTTATGAATGAAAGTGGGGGGTGATGATATGAGAGGGTGAGACTGTCTTTGTCAGTAAGTTAAAAAACATAATAGATAAATTTTAACACCCATGCAAATTGACAATAGGCTTTTTATTCAAACTTACCAAATTTCCACGAGTGTTATTTATATTTTGACAAATTACAATACAACACCAAGAGCAAAAAAAAAATGCTTAAATAATTTTGGAAGTTAGGAAATATGAGTAAATACATATTTTAATATACATTCATGCATTTACAGTTTGTCTCTTTGCATTCTGAGAGTGTAATGTGCTGCTGCAGCTGGTGAAAGGGGTGGTACAGCAATCGTCCGACACCCACTGGATTAGAAACCAGATGTGATCCTTATAATCAGTGAAACTTGAAAGATGAATATTATTATCATTCAAATGAATACAAATAAAAATTTATGGTAGTTGATACATGCAAACAAAGCATCATTAGCTGACTTATTCATTATTACATTCAGAAACAGCTGATAACAAAAGCAAATTTAAGCTTTAACTGTTGCAAAGTTGTTGTTTTTTATTATTTTTAACTTTTTTGTAAAGTTGAACATTTAAACTGAAAGTGAACTAAGACCGGTTATGGTGTTTTGCCCTACGGTAATTCCAACTCTAAGACTTCCCGATCTTTTCAACAAGCCATTTCATTTTTTTTTTTTTTTTTGTGATCTGACATTTGCTTCCTACAAATATGTCAGACCTAAAACAACACAGGGTTTTGACCAAATTTACTTTGAACCTATACCCCCAGAAATTTATTTAAATAAACTTTTAAGAATAATTTAGCCCTGATCTATTAAATTTCAGCCAGTTTTACAAGGTTCTGTACTTAATACTATATAGATCAGTGATGTCAAATTCTGGTCCTGAAGGAGTGCTCTACTGTTTTACATGTTACCCTGTTCCAGCATACCTAATTCAGTGTCTGAATTACCTTTTCAATTTCTGCAGAAGCCTGTTAATCACCCATTTATTCAAATGGAGCAGAAAAACCTCTAAAACATGCAGTATACTGGCCCCAGAGGACACCCAATGCACACCTACTGTATCCAGCCATGTCTGTCTCAAAACAAATGTGGTTCATCAGTGTTCCTCAGTCCAACAACTAAAACATTATTTTTATAAACACCATAGTGTGTCACATTTGTTGATATAATTTGATGTTTTGTTTTGTTTTTTCCCTCATCTTTCCTTGTGTGGTTTTTAGTTTTTCTTCAAAGGGCTGCGCCTCCTCATGATGTCTTCATGAAGATGATCCTTGCTCTGTGCAGGGGTCTGTAGCTGCATGACCCAGGGCACCTGTTCTATGTTTGTTATGTTGTCTTCTTCTGAATGGGTGCTCTGAACTGTAATTTCACTGTGCTCTGTACAATGACAATAAAGGTCTTTCTTATCTTATCTTTTCTTATCTTATCTTATCTTTGATATTGGGATGACATTAGGAAAGTATGGTTGTTTTTTGTGTGTGTATCTTGAAATGTTAATGTTACAAAAATATAAAAACCCAGAGGTTAATGATTTATTGCATATGCATTAGAATGCAACTACGATGAAAGAGTCTGAGATTAACAATGCATCGGTCTGACTTTACTAAAACTTGTCCCATTTTGAAGCTTGTTCTTTTGCTGCAGCTGGTGTGCTGTATTCTCTGCTGATTGAAGCTGAATGAATTACAAAGATTTAATGTTGTGTTTGTAAAGCAATACCAACAATTCATGTTGTGCAATTTGATGTTAATAAAATGTATAAGCTGCAGCAGAGATTCAGCTGAGATAACTAAGACAAAAAAAGAAAAATAAATAAATAATGAAGTAAATTTTCTTTCCACCCTTGAAACTCAGTTTTGTTTCATGGTCCCTTTAGTCAAAAGGAGATCCTGGTTACTAAACATTTCTTATGGTATGCTCAAAATTTTCAACCCAAAACTAATTTTGCAACTCCCACCATTACTACCATTCTCACATCCTGTCCACACAAACACACTCTTGAACCTTTATTGATGAATGAAAACTTTGTTAATGCTTTGCATACTTAACAAGCTGTGCACGAGGCTATTAGTTCCACAGCTTGTGCGTTGACGCAGTTGCCGCTTCAGCCTTACCCTAACCTAATAATTGATGGGAGGAGCATGCACTTTTGCATCCTTTCTATGGCCTTTCCATCCTGAGCCAGTCAATGGAGCAGACAGGTTGGGGCTTAGTATATCACTGGAAAGCAGACAGATACGAGTCAATATGAGGGTGCTGCTTCTGAATATTCACTAAGGTGTCCAATTGCTAGTTGCATATTTGTTGGCTCAAATCAGTAGGGTCCAAACATTGGTGCAAGTTTTATAACAATCCTACGAGAGTAAGAAAGACGTTATAGTAATAGTACTAGAAAGTGTGCGCATGGTGACTGTGTTTTACTGTCTTGAGTAACATAACTACTGACTTTAACTCACACAACCAATGTATAAAAAAGTCAATATGAGTTTGCCACACAAAATGTACAGCAAATAAACTAGCTTATAAAACAAACTTCAGATGGACACTGCATTGTATGATTACATTAAGTAGATTATTTAGCCTCAGAAAACCATCAATCATACATAGTGCAGTCCTTCCAAACAAATTCCCTATGGAGAAGCATAAAGATATTGCTATCGAGTTTTCAAAATGTCAGGGCAATGGAAACCATTGTGCAATTACATAATGATTATTGCAAAACTTTCTCCCCCTCACTCAGCAAGGCTGTAATATGCAATGGATGGCCATGGGGGTTCATTAGTGAGAACAGGCTGCTGTTGAAAAGCTCCAGTTTCACCTCTGATCCCACCTAATGTGATTTGGACCCAAGATTGGTAGTGGAAAGATTAGATGCAAGCTCACCTCAGGGTGGGAACCAGAGAAGAAGACATACATCAATGTTGTTTGTGTTCAAAATCAAATGTCTTTGCACCTCTAATTTGCACTGAAGCATCTGCAAAAAATTGTCTAGAAAGCATCTGTAGTTTAATTTGCTTGGCAGTTATGGGGAATTGGTGGGCTGAATGGGTACTCAATAATTTGGACCGCACAATTTCCTCTTTCATAAATACAAATCAACTAGTTTGTTGTGGGACTGTAGAGGTGAAGGGTGAGCACCAAATGACAACTGGGTTAGCATTCACCTCTTATTACTTCATGGCTGACCCCCCGGCCTAAACTGTCAGATGTAATGTCAAACTACTTTCTTTCATTTCCTTTTCATTAGACCTCAACTCTCTGTGTGACTTTTTAGCCTCCACCTTTGTCCATATTATCCCCATTCCCTCTTCACCTTCTCCGTCATGTCTCTACCTCCTAACTTTACCTCATCCTCCTTTCCTTGCTCATTAGGTCATACTTGTGGTGATTTGTCAGAGTGGCTGTGTTGATTAATAGGTCGACAAAGCCCCTATATTAGGGAGCTGTCAGCGGGGCTCCAGAATGCCAGAGCCGTCCTGCTGAGCCCCCTCACCACCCAGGTGGCCCCATTTGGACTAAATGAGCTGTGAAGGGTCCTGGCTATGCCCGCCTGCCCCACACTAAGACTTTATGCACAAACACACATGCAGGCTTTTGACACAAAAAGGCAAAAATGCATGCAGGCACACACACACACAACACAACACACCCATCTACGTTGCATGTGCACATGCAGGCACACTCACATACTTAACACCCTGGCTCTCACTGCCACGCACCCCTGCATTCCCACATGATTTGTCACACTCCATCAATAGACAATAAGTTACTGCCAGTCTAGCCTGTCAATGGGCCCTGTCTTCAGCAAACCCTTCTATGCTGTCTCCAGCCCTGGAGGGTGTGGGGGTAGGGTAGGGAGAAAATACTCAACATGTACTTGCTGAGTATGGGTGGGGGGGGGGGGGGATTGGGGAAAAAACAAAAGGTGATTGAGTGAACAAAGTAATGCATGTGGGTATGAGACAAAGGGAATAAAAAAGGAATGTAGGAAATATCAGTCAATTTGCTTTGCTATGTGTCAAACATCCCAACTGTGGATTTATTCAGCATGTTCTGTTGCACAAGCAAGTTGCCAAGTTTAGGTGTACAGGAGTCTGAACCAGTGCATCTATGTGTTTCTATGTGTGTGAAGTGACATTTTTCAGCCGGTCCAAACCAACTGCCTGGCCTTGGATTTAGAGGTACGCACAGGTGTGCACGTTAATGTGAACACCCGCTTTTTTTGCAAGATTACTTTTGATAGCCCTAAAGTAAAACAATGACGAGATCATACTCCCAAGAACACTTTTAAACACACACAACCAGACACGCCTTCTCGATGATTCAATCGGACGATGGGAATTGGGTGGGAAATTGGAATCTGCGAAGGTCAAAAAAGTCCGAACAGTAACATCCACCACTGCAGGCTACTGCCATTGTCTTAGCTCCTACACTGTCATTACTGTTGGCCGGCTCGCTCTCGTTATGAACTTACCTCATTAAATTCACTTCATAATCAGCTCGTCCTTAACAGACAGATGGGCTGAAACCGCCAGTAAATGACAGAGCAACCAGTCAAAGTGATTCCTTTTAAAGACTACTCAATAAACAGGTCATAACACATAGTTCTCTGCTATTAGTTTATCTGTGATTCACACTTGATTGGACATCTGGAGGAAGAAAAACCTGGTATGTTTCCTCAGAAACTACTATTTAATTGTACTAATGGTGATGCATAATAATTACATCTGAAGTGATTATAGTCATTATGAAGTCGTTATTTCTGAGACTGTTGGATATATGAAAGGCGGATAGATACATTGGCTAAATAGGCAGCTGTTACTGAAGATGTAAGTAACAGACAGCCCTATCATGCTGGCAATATGGACGACCATGAAATTAAAACTCAACGTATAGTAATTACAATGACAATGAGCTTTGTTCAAAGTGTCAAGTATCAATCTAACACTTGCCAAGCAGCTTTCATATCATAGCTAATAGGCAGTTGGTGAGCCAGGATGCTGCCAACCACTGAACCAAACTATTCATGAGCTAGCCCTTGTCATTGTACTTAGTTGATGTAACAGTAACACACCCATCAGTAACATGTGCCCCCATGCAAATGAGTGCATTATAGCAGACCTCAGACAGCGGAGTGTGGCCAATAAATTCAGCCAGGGTGAGAAATGTAGCTTATACCATGCATGTCCAACCCCATTTATTTAACCTAATTACACACACCATACTAGGTAATAAAAGTCTGTATGCCATCAATTGTGACACCTCGTTCAGGGAGCTGCAAGAAATGTCTATTAAGATCTATAAATCCTCAGGATGGTGATATTCTCCAGGAGTGAAATGTGTGAAAAGGTGCCTCTGTGAGCGGTCATATTGTTTCTATTGAACGTTTGTGTGCAGGACATGTTGTATATTTGTATGTTTTTATCCATATCTGCTAGTACTTCACAAGAGAACACAACCCAATTTCATGTAGCAGGGAACATGCAGACAGGCTTAAACTTTACAGTGAAGTTTAACCACCATCATCCTGTTTAATGGCTTTAATCCAAGGCTAGAAGACAAAACAATAAATAGATGATTTATACAAAAGCAAAATGTGAATTACTCTGGTTTTGGCTGGTTGATCTTCCTGTCCAGGTGTTTCATGTCACTCACTGACAGGCCCGTCATGCCTGCTACCAGGCAGAATGTTGCTGCTGGTACTTTCACTTTCCACGCCTTGCATTTACGAAAACAGCACCGAGTTCATGAATGGCCACAGCCAGTGTTTTAGCTACAGACCATTGAAAAAATAGATGTGGTCACAGTAGTTTCACTTGCGCGCAGTTCTTTTGTTTGCTGCACACCTGAGTTTATGCCTGACTTCTACCTATGGATTTCAACTAAAGACAAAGTACTAAGATGAAGGAAACCTAACCCACAAACAAAATGGCCAACCTTTATAATGTGCAAACTATAATCATTCATTTAATAATACTGTATTTTATAGTACAAATATAAGTAAAACTGTAAACATGGCAATAAATAAAAAACAGTAAGAAAAAAAGAAGAAAAAAAATACACTCAAATTGCTTATGTCTGTTCCTTCCTTAAAAATGCATCATTTTTATGGCATATTACCCACCCAGTTGCCAATTTCCATCTCAGAAAGGGGGAAAAAGGAGGGAAAAAAATAAAAGGATCACCACACCTGGATTTCCACTTCAAGATGTCATCCATGGAATTCAGCAAAAAAAGCTAATCCATCAAACTCTCCTAAAAGAAGGATGTGGGTGTGTGTATTTTCTATTAAAAAGGATTACTCTATTACCAAAGCAAACCCAGTTTTAAAAGCCAAGCTCAGAATACACGGTTTGGTAAATTGATTTATGACTGATTTATCTCAAATAAACCTAAGGCGGTGCTGGCTTTTGGAAAATACTGGCTTAGAGTCACAAACAAATACTGTTTCGTATCGCTGCCTAAGAAGATATGGAAAAATGCACAAAAGCTGGTGTCAGAACATTAGACCATAGCCTATCGCTGTACAAAATGCTAATTGGTTGTGATTGATAGAAGGAGTTTGGAGGGGGAACTGGTGTATGTCTCCGCACTTTGAACTTTTTTTGTAAAAAGGTTAACCCTGTTCTAGCTTTACACACAAGTACATGTTCACAAATATAAATATGTAAAAACAAGAACCCCTCTCCCATACACTTTTCACAGCATTAAAATTCTGAACAATGCCAGTTAAATGTTAATTCATTCCGTTAGTTTTCAAGATTATGCTGTTCTTCATTGTCACATGTTTTGTGCATTGTGCCCAATCTCGCTGCAGAACCCCCAGCTTCAAAGCTACTCCAACACAATTGTTGCCTCAGTCACCTATTATAAACAACACATTTTTAGAGAAAAGGCTGTAATTGTGCAAAAGTGTGGTACAAATGGCTTTCTAACATTACTGTATGCCTTTCTTCAATGCCACCCCTACACAAGACCCTGAAAGCTCTCATCAATTGAAGTTCGGCTTTCATCCAGCATAAAAGCTACGTTTGCAATTGAGCTTTGGTGCTATACCTTTTCCTCGCCTTTACCTCCACCCTCTATGCCTTGTTTTATATGAGTGCACAACAGCAATGACTTGAGTAATGGGTCCAAAATGCTTTTTCCCCTGAGCAAAATCACTGTTTTTGTGGGTCATGTGGAGGTAACTTTGAGACCCATACAACTCGAACAGAGTATTGCTATTTCTACCTCCTTTCTTTTGCTCTCTCTCTATTCTAATGGTGAGACTATTCTGCAGTATTTCGCAGGCCCCATAATTTTACCTGGCTCAAAGCGATATACAAAGTGCAAGGAAAAAGTAGGAGAAAAGGACAGAAATGCAGAAAAACACAGAGGAGGAAGAGAGAGAACAAAGGTCAACCACAGAGCTTTTTTCTTGTTTGAAAATGTCAAAATCAAAAAGAGGCTTTTCTACAGCGCGGGGGGCAAGATGGGCTGTGAGTTTAGCCTTGCTACAGGTAAATTGGGGTCCTAAGTAAAACATATGCCAACCTAAATATGCCTGAACTCTTGTACATTTTTTACAAGAAAAAAGCAGTACACATAAAATTCTCAATGAAAGGCTTTGTTTGCTGCTTCACAGTTCGTGCAAAAAATGTTTTAATCATATTTCCCTTAGTTTGGAATTTAATTGATGGGCATTTTATCACAAAATCGACACTATCACTAATTCTGCTCACCTCTCATCATCGTTAACAGCTGTGCAAAAGCTTGAAACTGCTTTAAGTCAAAACATCATCTCATCATCTCACCTACTGCTGACGTGATACACTGTGACACAAATCTTCGACCACATAGAGAGCGCTCGGATTGTGTAAGCACGCGGTTAAGAGTGCGTGTGTACATTCATGCGTATTTAGAAGTGTGAGCCGGCTGCAGACAGTGGCCACTGGGAAATCAAGGAGCACTTCGTTATGCATCCTTAAATGTGTGACACCGCGTCTCATGAGACAGAGCCTGATTGGTCTACAAGGCATCAACGAAAGACGGGTGAGTGATGGCCTCAAGGGGATATAACTCGTGTGTGAGTTGTGTTGACTGTTGTGCTGTTGTGTGTATGTGAATGTGTGTTGTGTGTGTGTGTGTTGGCTAAGGGTTAGAGACATAGGACAGCCCTGTGACATGTCTGGGTGGCACCTTGTCAAAGCCAGCTGGCAACGTGTCGTAATACTGCCATTGGGGAGTCATAGGGCACTAGATTTTCTTCACTGTCTTAACCCACGTGTGAACCTGACGCAAAAAAAAAAAAAAATGGCTCTTGTGAAAGTGATTTGCTTGACCAATGTTAATACAACGAACACATGACAAACTAACAAATGCACATACTGTAAATAAAATAGTAGTTACAGACCATTTTGAAACTGATGCTGAATTTTTACATTTTACTTAAAAATTGTGTAATATTCACTTGAAGCAAACACAAAATGTATCATTTAGATCCTTATGCATCAATCCTTATTTATTATCTTGTTTTACATTTTACTTCTGCCACAACATGTTCTCAGGCATTGTACTTGGTTGAACTTGTGACCTCTTCCAGCATAAAATAAATTTACACAAAAAACGTTCTTTGTTCCTCCATTATTTTGAAAATTCAAAGGCCTAAAAAGATGTAAAATCACTCAGGATGTTAAATCAACAATGAATGATAAATTAACCCAACCAAAACTTTAATATAATTTTGCCAACTACAATTGACTTTAATGCTAAAGCTTCTGCTTTCTCCTGTAATTGGTGTTGATTGGTTCGTCTCAGAGACTAATATTTTTTGAAGAGTTATAAAAAAACAACAGTGATTGTATTAACTTAAGCTTTTTATGAACAGACAGAGAGTGCTCTGTTTTTTTCTGTTATTTAATTCAACTTGATTTTTCACAGCAGTTGCACACTAGTTTGTAATAACCAGGGATGCAGTCACCGCTTATGATATACTGTACATCATTTTTATATTTTTTATATTTATTCAATAAAGGCTTGTGCTCTGTGGAGTAGACTTTACTTTTGGGAATTCCCCACTTATTTAAATCTGGTTCCCTCTTTCAATTTAATACGAGTTTGAACATTTTTAGTCAAAAACTGCCAGAGTTCTGAAGAGATATCTTTGTCCCTTTGATAGAGTACTGCAAGCTGTGTAGATGCTGATGCTCTTGAACAGCATTTATTTTCTCTACTTATCTACATCTCTGTTTAGTTGTTTGATCATCAGCATATAAATATACAAATAACTAGACACATGACCAGAAGCCAGAAGTTCAAGCTACAAAAGATGGGTGTACTCTGTAGGATGGCTGCAGTACAATTTCTAGTTCCAATTACTTTATGTAAGTGAATGGGACATTTTCCTGTCTAAAAAAATAAAATTGTTTTTTTTTCACATGTTGATTTCTGTTGATTCCAATGATACCTACATTGCTGCTGAATGGTTAAACCTGCATTATTTATGCTAAGCTAAATTAGTTATTGAAGGCTTTAAGGAAAAATGTCATGTTACACTGTGACTGGCAGTGTGACAGCCTTTTAGCCAGTTGGGAGGGTGTGAAGGCAGGACACGTGTGTAGATGGTACAGTCCCACATTCCTCGTGCACAAACAGTGGCTCCAATATACGTTGATACAATGTGGCAAACATTCAAATACATAACCAAACATTTAAAACGTTGCCCAATAACAACCAGTGTTGCTGACACATTTAGTTTAAGATAAGATAAGATAAGATAAGATAAGATAAGATAAGATAAGATAAGATAAGATAAGATAAGATAAGATAAGAGAAAACTTTATTGATCCCACAGTGGGGAAATTTGCACATTACAGCAGCTCAAAACAGGACAGGGTGAGATAGAATAAAGAAAGATAAGTAAAAGAAAAACAAAAAACACTATACTCGTGATATATAACAATGTACATACACCTAGTACAGTAAACACATGAATGTACAGTGGGTAAAATAAGTATTGAACACGTCACCATTTTTCTCAGTAAATTTATTAGTAGAGGTGCTAATGACATGAAATTTTCACCAGATGTCGGTAACAACCCAAGAGACCCATACATACAAAGAAATCAAACCATAAATGTCCAGAAATGAAGTTATTTGTAATAATGTGGAATGGCACAGGGAAAAAGTATTGAACACATGAAGAAAGGGAGGTGTAAAAAGGCATGGAAAGCCAAGACACCAGCTGAACTCTCTCAGTAATTAGAAAGCAAGCCTGCCCCTTGTCAGTGCAAGTTAATATCAGCTGGTTCAGTCCCAAATGATGGCCAGGTATCACACAAGAACCATCTGATGATGGGTAAAAGTAAAAAGCTCTCTCAAGACCTTCACAACCTTATTGTTGCAAAGCATAATGATGGCAACGGTTACAGAAGAATGTCTAAACTTCTGAAGGTTCCAGTGAGCACTGTTGGGGCCATAATTCAGAAGTGGAATGAACATCATTTCACCATAAACCGACCACGACCAGGTGCTCCTCACAAGATTTCTGACAGAGGAGTGAAAAGAATTATCAGAAGAGTTGTCCAAGAGCCAAGGACCACTTGTGGAGAGCTTCAGAAAGACCTGGATTTAGCAGGTACGTTTGTTTCAAAGAAAACAATAAGTAATGCACTGAACCACCATGGCCTGTATGCACACTCACCACGCAAGACTCCACTGCTGAAGAAACAGCATGTTGAAGCTCCTTTAAAGTTTGCTGCACAACATTTAGACAAGCCTGTGAAATACTGGGAGAACGTAGTCTGGTCAGATGAGACCAACATTGAACTGTTTGGATGCCAGAATACACATCATGTTTGGAGGTCAAATGGCACTGCACATCAGCCCAAAAACACCATACCAACAGTGAACTTTGGAGGTGGGAACATCATGGCGTGGGGCTGTTTTTCAGCATATGGTACTGGCAAACTTCAAATAATTGAAGGAAGGATGAATGGAAAAATGTACAGAGACATTCTTGATAAAAATCTGCTTCCATCTACCAGGATGATGAAGATGAAATGTGGCTGGACATTTCAGCAAGACAATGACCCCAAACACAAAGCCAAGGAAACTCTCAGTTGGTTTCAGAGAAAGAAACTAAAGCTGCTGGAATGGCCCAGCCAATCACCTGACCTGAATCCAACAGAAAATCTATGGAAAGAATTAAAGATCAGAGTTCATAGAAGAGGTCCACGAAACCTTCAAGATTTGAAGACTGTTTGTGTGGAAGAACGGGCCAAAATCACACCTGAGCAATGCATGCCACTAGTTTCTCCGTACAGGAGGAGTCTTGAAGCTGTCATTGACAACAAAGGCTTTTGTACAAAGTATTAGATAAATTTCACTAAGTGCGTTTAATACTTTTTCCCTGTGCCATTCCACATTATAATAAATAACTTCGTTTCTGGACATTTATGGTTTGATTTCTTTGTATGTATGGATCACTTGGATTGTTACCGACATCTGGTGAAAATTTTATGCCATTAGCACCTCTAGTAATATATTTACTGAGAAAAACGGTGACGTGTTCAATACTTATTTTACCCGCTGTTTATGAAGGTGCATATTAGTGATGGCAGTAATATTATTAGTAATTATTTAATAATAATAGTAAAAAATAAATAAATTAAATACTTATTTAATTTACAACTGCATTAGAGTTTATTACATAAAAAGTATTAGTGGTATTGCTTTTCTTAAAATAACTTCATGCATCAATTTAAGGTTAGAGAAAGGGATAGTGTATAACAAATGGATGGATTATAAATTGCATTTTATTCTTAGCAACTCAGTGCTGCTACTTTAGATATGTGCGTTCTTTATATGTATGCTGCTTTGTTGTGGTTTCCTTTAGTCATTCATATGAGAATAAAAAAGCATCAACACATGATGCCATATAAAGCTTCAGTTGTTACAACATAATAATAAGACATCCAGTCCTAATTATATTTGTTGCATTGCGTATAAAGTGTTTTCATTAAAACAATGCAATTTTTAAGTAGCCCAATAAATAATGCTTTAATTGATAATGTATATAAATGAAAGCTGAAGAAACTCCTTGTCTATGTTATGAATCATGAGCTGTTGCTCTGCAAAAGAGCAAACTCTAAAACCAACAGGGGGGCAAGGATAATTACCAGCATGGCCCTCATTTGTACTATCTCTTAATAAGCTGCTGACATAGAGCAGACAATGGCCTGTCAGCTTTTTGTTGCATTTATTTTTATTCTGTTTAGCTGTTGCATTTACATTAACAGATAAGGACTGGCACGGTGTGAGAGCGGGTGTTTAACTTTGTCTCTCTGGTTCTCCAGTTCTGATCGATGTAACCACCTCTCACCACTGGAGAGGTAGAGGGAGGGAGGGAGAGAGAGAGAGAGAGAGAGAGAGAGAGAGAGAGAGAGACAGGGGGACAGAGTAGGAGAGGAGGAGGATTTACGCTGGCACCGCATTTTTGTCCAATTAATATATTGCCAGTGTGTTGCGTATTTTGCATGACAAAGGAGGGTAATATTAAACTGCCATTTGTAATGAAAATGCACTTTGCAAATTAAAAAGTGCAGAAACCCAATTTTTCCTACCTCTTTAGGAAATAAACAGTCCTTAACCAATTAAAGTGCATTGTAATAATTCTGTGATTTATTGCAGGTTGTTTAACTTTCAAAACTCAGCTAACCTATATTAAGGTCACAATCCATCATGTCTTGCATGGAGTGCTGTGGAGTAATGGCTGTTGTATTAGCTGCTTTTGATGATAGTATGAAAGAAGTATTAGCACTTGTCAACAAAACTGCTTACAACATAACATTAGCATGCATGAGCTGCGTCGCCTATTCATTATCTTGGCAGCTCCACACACGCTGTTGCTGCCTTCTACAACATTTCGCTGGGCCAGGAACACATGCACACTGTTTGGTTTTAAGATAGAGTGGCAACATGCAAACTATGGGGCACACTCTGGCTGCAACGCAAACAGATAGCAGAAAGATGAAACAGTCTCTATGAAACAAGACGTGGATAAGCAATGGGCAGACAGAATTAGGGACGTGACGAATGACGGAGATCGTGCCCCACGTTTGCCTTGACCACGTTCTATTAATCCACAGGTTCTGCTCCATAACCACGTCAGGAAATCTACACTGCCAGTCAAAAGGAAAAAAAAATGGGAAAAAGGAGAAGAAATAGATGTAGAAGGTGGCACAAAGTGCAATGCTATAAAAAAAGCAACTTGCTTTTAGAGTTCAGCTGAGGTTTAAGGATGACTGGTAAGAACAAGGTTGTGCCTAAAGAGGAATGGAAATGTGGGGGCATAGATATAAAACAACCTAAGTCACAAGGGTAACATTTGGAGGGCTGTTGAAGCAAATACAATATGGAGAAAGAGACCACTTCTGTTTGTAACTGTTTTGAAAGACACAGAGACGGACGTGATGAGGGGGTAGCAAGACATGAGCCGAAAGGGTGAGACAAAAAGAAAGAAAGCAGAAACAGATGTAAACAGAGAAAGAGTTACAGCTGAATGGCACTGAAGGGCACGGCAGGGTACCAGCCACGGAGAGAAAGATGCAGTGATGCTGGGCGGTGTGACATGGTGACATTTGCCTCCGTAAATGGGCTCTCTGGCTTTAGTCGCACAGTCTGGTGTGATGCCCCCGACTGTGAGCCAAGAATGCACTTAGCTCAACAAGAGCAAATGAATGGCCCTGTTTTGACTTCTACCATTACACTCCTTCTCCCCGATAGCTGGTGCTGGGCAGAGTGGATCTTTGTTGGAGCAAAGGGTTGCCTGCATGTTTAAACACCCCTGCACTGAGGTCTAATTACTGTGTTAAATCAGCACTTGGATAATTTGTGGATTAAGTACGCAGCCATCACTTTTGTAGTTGTGATTCATTTGGCTTGCTGCGTTTGAAAAGCAACTAAAATTACAGCTGTCAACATTTATTGCTACATCCTATACACAAACATGAAAGATCAACTTTAAGATAAAGCAGACAGAAGTAATTACATTTTCTAGCAATTTGTTTTGCATTTGCGGACATACTTTTCACTGGATCTTAACATAGAAGCAACTTTATTATTTATCTATCAATTGCAAGCAAACACTTAAAACGCTCACAAATGTGTCAGCAGCAGAAGATTTAGTGGCTAAAGCTATCATGTCAATATGGCTAATTGAAGTCACTTAAGATTTTAATTTCCTTAAGCAGTACTGCTAAACATCAAGCTTTAATTTATCCTTTTAAAATCTTATTTAAGTTCATTTTGGACCAGTGTGCTCAAAACTTGACAGTTTTCCTCTTCCTTGTTAGAGACTTTATTACAAACAGTGATATTCTAAGCCAAAGAATAACGTTTATTATTGTATTTTATTAAAATGCATGTTTTGTTCATTTAACTTGAATAACTTTATTGACTGAATGTAAAGCTAATTAATTTTGGAAACTTCCATCAAGAATGGCTAAACCACCCCCTCTTTCTGTATGTTTCATAACACTATTATCCACAATAAAAATATGTGTACGGTCATTGTTTACAGGCAGCAAATAAATCTTTCAGGACCATTTATTTTAATCTGACAAGTCACATACAGTAGTTACCATCACACCATCAGTCTGATCAGCCAGTCTCTCAACATGTGTTGATTCAAATCATTCTCCTTTTCTCTGTAGCTCCAGCTCCCTGATGATTATTCATGTGCATTTAACTCTCAAACAGGCCCCTCATTAACTGTGGCACGCTGGGCCATACGTTGGGGCCAAATTACGCCATTCTGACATACACAAACCAGCAGGAGGGGGAGTGCGGGAGGCAGCAGATAGTCATCGGGATAAAAGGTCTGGCTCTCTCCTTGGTCTCCTCTAACCACAGATAATAGCTGCCAACGTCTCTGTATGGTTTTTTAAAGCAATCAGCACTTTCACTTTGGCAGGGGTGGGTCTGGGGTTGAAGAAAAGTGAGAGTGAGGTCGGGGGAGAGGTAAAAACTCTCATCGAACAGGTGGGTAGGCGACAACATTGATATATTAGAGTAGAGTTTATAAATTTTAACCAAGTTATTTGGTTTTGAAGATCTGTTTTTTGTAATTTATTGACCTTTATGTAACCAGGAAAATCCCACTGAAATCACATCTCTTTTGCAAGAGAAGCCTGGGCACTGAAGGCAACCTATTGTACATG
Organism: Austrofundulus limnaeus; assembly: GCF_001266775.1. NCBI lineage: Eukaryota > Metazoa > Chordata > Actinopteri > Cyprinodontiformes > Rivulidae > Austrofundulus > Austrofundulus limnaeus. Next base: position 565,021 of record NW_013952494.1, read on the forward strand.
TTTTTGGGGCATGAGGAGAACATGCAAACTCTGCACAAAAAGACCCCAGGTCCAAACTGGGGGACCTTCTTGCCCCGAGGCAACTGTATCTTGTAACTCGTAAATTTAACTTGATAACTGTAAAACTTTATTGATCAACGTACCACATGTCAAAAATCTAATAAAACTTTTAACAAGTTGCAACCAGCGTGAGCAAATAAATTAATAAATAAAATAGGGATGCACCGATATGAAAATTTCAGCCGATATCGACATCCGAAATGATTATTGTTGTTATGGCCGATAACCGATATTTACCGATACTGTATTACACAAACAGACAAAGTATATTATACAAATATGCACAAACACACTTGGGTCTTTTTTGATATCATAAATAAATGGCCAGACCTCTGACATGGCTCTACTTCAGTTATTCCTGGTTACACAGCATCAATATCACTATCATGATCAAACAGATGCTGCTCAACCAACCATCTGCCCTCCCAAACCAGAAACACAAAGCTAAAAAGTGGGAAATCAATGTTGGACGTTAATATCGGCCCAGTTTTACATATCGGACCGATGCTGATATTCTAAAAAATGACCAATATCGGCCAATACCGATATCAATACCGATGTATCGTGCATCCCAAAAATAAAAATACTTTTTGCATTTGGTAATTTTTCCTAAAGCAGCAGATATTGGTTAGACTCTCAGAAAGTGTTTTTTTCTACAGAGTTTCAAAAGTAACCTTACAGCATAAACAGAGTCATACCCAATGATTACATCTAAGTTTGTGGAAAATCCATATGTGCCAAATGATGTCTTTGACCCTTTAACATCAGAGGCAGCCTGCAGCCAACTTCAGCTCGTTATGGCCTTCATTAAATTGAATGCAACTCGGTTAAACTAAAATCTGGTGAGTGGCCCAGTCTACCAATGCTTCACACCGTAACTGTAAAAGCATGCAATCGATGTGGTCAAAAAAGACGGTGCAACATTACTGGCATAGGTCCAAATAATAAAATATACAACTCATTAGCAAAGCAAAACAGTACCACAAGAAGGTGATCTAGAGCAAGTAATACCTTGAGAGTATACACTTACCGCCCACTTTATTTAGTAGCCCATGATAATACAGGACCCCTTTTGGGTTTCAGGTCTGCCTTATTTCTTCATGGTATAGATTTAACAAGATGTTAAGAGCATTCCTCAGGGATTTTAGTCTGTATTGACATGCTAGCATCATGCAGTTGCTTGAGATTTGTCAGCTACACATCCATGATGCAAATCTCTCATTAAGCCACATCCCAAAGGTGATGGATTGGATTGTGATTCTGTGAACGTGAACACTATTAGAGTCCAGTGAATTGAGGCTCATCCAACCAGGAATTTTTTTTTCCTGTATCCAATTTTAGTGAGTCTGTTCAAATTGCAGCCTCAGATTTCTGTTCCTAGTTGACAGAAAATGGCACCTGGTGTGGTCTTCTGCTACCTCTCAGCCTCAACCATTAGGTTGTGTGTTCTGAGATGGTATTCTAAAACGTATAACAGGCCAAAAAAAAAAAAAAAACATGAACACAAAAACTGGATTAAATAAAAAAAGACAAATGTCGTGATGCAATCATTTTAAATTCTCCAAAGGTTGCAGTATATGTCAAAAGGATTTCACAAATATTTTTTGACATTAAACATACACATTAAAACAGTTAAGTTAGCTAAAATTATATTTGAGTTTAGTATTTTTTATGTGCAGAACCAGAGTCTAGAGATTCAACATAATGAGTATGCTACTGACATTCTAATCAGCAGAGATAAGGAGGGGAAATGTCAAAATCTCTTTAGATTTTTACACTTAGAAACAACAACAAAAGCATAATTTGTTCAAAACACTCCACAGTCTTGTAAGAAAGTTGTAGAAGTGTAAACTCCACCTGCTGCTCTCTACATTTGCACATGTACTCCAATAGGTGTGCCAGCATAAAAGACCAAAACAAAACAAAACAAACAAAAAATACTTTAAAAATGGCAAAGAAAGCAAAACAAAAATTCTCAATAAATACAAAAAAATGTTGCCCATAGAAGAGAAAAACATGTAAGAAGGTATTTACGGTCTTCCCCATAACAATTGTTCCCAAAGACTAGACAAAAATCAAAACCTTTTTATTCATTATCAACTAATGACTTAAAAATTACATGATCACAGTTAAATAGTGGAAAAGTTTAATCATAGATTTTGGTAATAGACAAATCAACCCTTAACAGAGAAATTAACCTTCACTCATCATAATGGCAAGATGATTAGTTTGATGCCCTGGGCCACCTCGCTGGCTTACTCACACACAACTACAATGACAATCAAGTTGAATATACAAAACATTGAGTGGAACTTAAATGAAGTTATTGACTTTTCACCAAGAAACCTTATCAAGCTACTCAAGGAAGCAATGATCCAACACAAAGAACTAGATGTGTAACAGCATGAAAAAGACAAAGATGGGCATCACTTTGACGTAACTGTCCCACAGAGCACTTGTTCCAAAGACTTATAACAGGTGTTATCTGAATGAAGCTAAGACCTTGATATGTGTAGGAGACGTGAGTGCAGTTTTAAGTGAAATGTGTTGACTTGCTTTGGGACTTAAGTTAGCTATGAGTTGGAATAGAAGAAAGACAATAACAGACCAACATAGTGTCGATTGAAGCACATATCTGATGTGACAAATAACAGATCAGATACTGGACCAGGCATGGGCAATCCTGGTCCTCGAGGGCCGCAACCCTGCATGTTTTACTTGTTTCTCTGCTCCAACACAACTGATTTGATTGAATAGATGATTATCAGGCTTCTGCAGTATGAAGGACCACAACTGACATAATTAGAAATAAAAGCAGGATTATATAAACTACTAAATAAATACACGTAAAATGCACCAATTAAATTTAAAAAATGAGAACTTTATCTCCTGTTTTATATTTAAATTGACTTTCATATTTATTTTTCCTGGTTAGTTCCAACAAATTAGTAAAGTAGTAATTTATTTGAACACATAATTTAAATTTTACTGTTTTTTGAATATATATTAATTGTTTTTCCTTTTACTTATACATGCATTTGTGTGTCTTAAATGTTTATACTTAATTATTTTTATATATTTTTTCCAACAAGTCTTTTTTATTTCTATGTGTTGCATGCTTGTGCTGCCTCAGTTTAGCTAAAAGTTTAAAGTTGAGTTTAAAACAAAGGCAAAGAGGAAAACATTACATGTGCATTTATTTTTAACTAAACTTTAAGCTAAACTGCGACAGCACAAGCATGCAACACAGAAATAAAAAGACTTGGACAAAATTATAAAAATAATTCAATTTAAGCAAGAGACACAAATGCATGTACAAGTAAAAATGAAAAACTATGTAAAATATATGTTAAAAAACATTAAAATCCAAATTATGTGTTAAAATACATTATTTATTGGAACTAAGCTGGAAAAATAAATATGATGGTCAATTAAGTTATAAAACATGAGGTAAAGTTCTCCTTTTTAATTTATTTGGCACATTTAAAATGTATTTATTTATTTAAAGGTTCATTTATCTATTTCTGCTTTTATTTCTAATTATGTCAGTTTCGGTCCTCCATACTGCAGAACTTGGAAGAGGTAGTTCAGTGACTGAATCAGGTGTGTTGGCGCAGGGTAAAATGTAAAACATGTAAGGCTGCGGCCCTCCAGGACCATGACTGCCCACCCCTGTACTAAATGGTTTTAGAGCCTGTATCACCGTTAGTCACCAAGTTTTAAAAAAGTCCAATAAGTTTTCGCAACATGTGTCCATTATTAGCTGCATAAGCTAACATAGCATAACAGAAGGCAAGAAAAAATAAATAAAAGGGTTTTGGCTGACCTCAGCCATCAACTAAACTCAACATGGCCACTGCAAATCAGTTTTTATTGAAGAACGGGCTAGAAATTACTCATCATCACATCTCCCCAAGCGTACTTGGAAAATCAAATGAAAACGCACCATAATTTGACAGAAGCTATGAGAGTGACCTCAACATAATGTGAATAACTACCTTTTATAACGACGTCGAATTGAGACTAATTCCACATAGCTTGTCACATCTGACGTTGGGCCTCAAGGTTTGGTGGGGGTTAGCGCCATATGCTCGGTGTGTGACAGCTACATAACAGCAGTGTGACAACACAGGAGTGCATACTTCTCTTGGGATGGTGTTTGTGTGTGTGTGAGAATCACAGATGTTGCAGTCTGAGGTCTGGTGCAGATGGCTCTGAGCACACTTGTCACTGAACTCTTTCCAGTAATAACAGCAGCCTTCCAGACCTGGACTCTGCTTAGAACATAGGAAAGGATACACTGTACACACGCAGACACAAACAGGACAAGGATCTTAATTAAAAAAGTCAATCACGTTACAACTTAACTGCCACACTTTTACACGTTTGTATATTTGATAAGTAAAAGGATTCACACAGGTGGTCAGCATAACCTTCAAGTTCTGAAGAAGTCTAATTTATAATAGAAACAACAGAATATCAACCATTTCTTTTTACAAAACAACCCAGAGGTGCATCCTATTTTAAACTTACAATCTTGGCATGCTGTCCACCAAAGAGTGGCTGTCCTTTTTAATCAATGCAATTCATTCAGGCATGGCGAAAATATCTATAAATTGGGTAATGTGGGGGGGGAAGCAAAAAAATAAAAATAGAATAAAAAATAAAACACTACTATAAGTAAGAGCACTATAATTGTTTTGACACATGTTGGTTCATGTTAATTTACAAAACAAAATGTAAATGTAAAATAAAAAAACTTAAAAATAAAGATGCAAGAGTTTTATATGCAGCCCTGTCACAGAATCTCCTGACTGAATCAGACTCAGCATTCTGTAATATCTAATCTAATGGGCGAGAATTATCTTATTTGAAAAGCAGACATGTTAGAAAAACACAAAGGCCTGCAGTACAAGGCAATAGGCTTTGGATTTTTTTAGCTTAAAAATACGAGAAACAATTACATATTTTGAGCAGTTTTTTTTATAATATGTCTAGTTTGATAATGTCCTTCTGAAAACATGTCAAAATAAAATCTGGTTCAACTGTTAAATATATATA
>NW_013952494.1:570189-572662 GCF_001266775.1 Austrofundulus limnaeus
TGTGTGTGTGTGTGTGTGTGTGTGTGTGTGTGTGTGTGTGTGTGTATAGAAGTGAAAAAAAAAGTTCACAATGAATTGTGTGTGCTGCTCCAGCACAAATGGACCAATGTCAGGCACACCTACACCAAACTTAATAAATTAGTTAAAGAAATAAAAAAAACATGCCAGCAAAATCAAATCTATGGCTTTTAAAGTTCTTATTAAAAACAAGTATTTTAAGCTTTACAACATTTTCCTAAAAGCTAGCAAATTTCAGCAGCAATCTGTAAAAATGTCACATTTAATTATCAAATCCAACCACGCTGTTTATTTTGACATTTTTTTTCTCATTTCAGTAAAAGTTCAAATTCAAAGACATGCACTCACAATAAGTGTGGTTCATTTTCAAAACTTTTTTTTAAAGCAAGCTTATAGATATTCTAAATCGTTTTGTTGAAAATCTTGCTAAACTAAATGCTCTTTAGCTTATATTGTACAATGCAGTACAAAGGACTATCATGCAGTTTATGTGCACACGGATGCAATCAAATTTACGAGCTGTGCCCGGTGTAACATGGTGCACTGGTTAGGGGCAGAACTCACAAGTCAAAATGTCAATTTAATAGCCCTGTAGTTTAGAAAAGAGCATCTTTAGCATCTCATTCAAACACAGTATGAACATAGTGAAGAACACTGGATAAAGGTGTCCTCTTGGGATTTAAAAAAAGCCTCAGGGGATTTGTCTTAGTGCAGAGTGCCACCTTGTTGTCAAGATTGCAATGACATGTTTTGACACTCCTGACAAACGCATAGAGCAGCAACCATCTTTCAACAGATTGTAATACTATTGTAAAAATGATCTGATCAATAAAATTATATTAAATTAATCTTTATATTAGGGTAAAAAGGCAGGATGTGGATTTGTCCAGAGGAATTGTGAAATCTGCTACTAACTACACCCTAAATCTTAGATTTTCCCAGTTTTGGTTTGTAAATAAACAGCATTTTAATTTCACGAGACATTTATAAAGTATTTATTGTGCAAGGATGCATAAAGTTTATAAGTTGCATGTATTTCTACACTTGAATGGCACATTATCCAGGATAAATCAGTCATGTAGATTCTGAACTCCATAAAAGCAGAGTTAATAGTTGAACTCATCTCTTCACTTGGATTATTCAATTGAAATCAAATTTTGCATCAGGATTTTGACAAGTTGATAGTTTATTTTTCCTTACTATGTATTTTTGCATTCTTTTGCAGTCAGTTGCTATTTTTTCCTCATCAATAGCACTTTATTTTATCAAACTTTCCCCAAGATTTGTAATGTAAAACATTGCTGGTAAGTACATCAATAATGAGGAAAATCAAATGCTAATTTAGAATAAATTTTGTATCCAATATGTTTATAGTGTGCATTTAAGTGGTTTACATCTGTGTTCCAGTTTTTAGGCAAAAGAGCTTGAAGTTTAGTTAAAAAATAATTTACTTAGGACCACAGTTTATGGCTTTAAAATTCACTTCAGTGAAGCTACAGGGAAAGGAAACATCTCATTTTACTTTAATTATACAGACAAACCATGTTCATAAAGTTAGTCAAAGCACATCCCCACCTAACTATAGCTTTAAGAAGCAAACACGGTTGTTGATGAATGTTTGGGCAAAACATAAATGTTGTATTGGAAGACATTACTATCCATCTCATATTAATTAATGTGTGAGGAACCAAAATCTCAGGAGCATAGTTATTTCAACACTATAAAAGAAGAATGAGGACAAAAAAAAGACAAAGACAGACAAATGGTAGAGAAGTCCGGGAGGACTGAGGGGTCATTTTTAACAAGACATCTGGCACAAGCTTGTTTCTCTCTGGGAGAAGGCAAAGGAAAGAAGTGAGAGCAGAAAAAAAGTGCTTAACCTTCAGCGTGTCTGACTGGCAAACTCTCACACGTACACAAAAATCAAACTCTAACAAACGTCCACGTGTGGTACATCTACATACATATGCAGAAGTATATGTGTGTGTGGGGGAAACAGGTTCCCACAGTGCAAAGTGAAACAGTGTGAAGGTAAAGAACACGGCCAGTGGGATGCTGACACATTAAGAGGTGGAGACCAAAGGATGAGATTACTGAAGCATCTGTGTGCTGTGATCAAGGCAGGAGCCTGTGCACACAAAGGAGAAACCCATGCGTAAAAAAAAAAATAAAAAAAATACCGGCCAGTATATGTATGCCAACATACAATGCACACTTTCATATGCACACGGGAACATGCATGCACAACCTCCCAGTGTCTCGCTCTTGAAGTATGCAGTGTGTGTCTGTGTCTGCTGCATATGTGGCCCCATGCATAAACAATGTGCCCTGAGAGACAGTGGAGTGTGATACTATGGCCTTTAGCACAGCTCCCATGAGCCTCTCTGTCCCCACTATAAGCACTTTCACTCACACACACACACACACACACACACACACACACACACACACACAC
>NW_013952494.1:578113-586567 GCF_001266775.1 Austrofundulus limnaeus
GTACAAGACTTCTCATATTTAAATGACAGATTTTAAAGCCTCTAATTTTACCTAGTTGATTTAGCGTCGCTGGATATTTTTTTAGACAGGAAAAATCAGTTTTGCTTTCTTACTGATGTAGTGTTCAGACTTGACATAACAGGAGGTTGTCTAACCTTTTCAGGATATAATATAGATCCCTGTGTAGACTGTAATTGAGTTGGATTTATATAAGATACACCTGTGCACAAACCCAGGTCAAGATAATTATTAAAAACATATGTGTAAAATCCCATAAAATATAAAAAAGTGGACATAAAACATTTTTATCTGGACCTGGATTAAGTTCAATATTTCCAATGACTAAAAGAATATTAAACAGAAGTCTTAAATGTTGTTTCCGACTGGTTAAAACAGAGTCTGTTATATCCGTGCCTTTAGCACTAATGTCTTTTGTCCACTGATGAAAAACAGTAACATAGGCCGAAATTACTACCCGATCAGGTGAGGTTCTGAAGTCAGTCGGTGGCTTGCTGTTCTTTTCTTCGCTAAATGGCGCACACTTCAAGGCTTGAATAACATGGTTCCCACCATGTCGGACACGAGCATGCTCACCAAAACCAGTAGCTCCAGTTTGATCCTCAACCGAAAAACAGGGCACGGCTGATATTGATCCAAATAGGCAATAGGGAAGCTGGTACGCCTCACTTGTTAGATTAGTCGCTCTGTCCCGGCTCCCACCGCCACGCGTCCAGGCCGGCAAGCCCACCCCAGGCGCTCCGTCCAAACATGTTCAATTTCACTAGTTCATCTTTTCAGCCCAATAAGGTCTGGCATTAGCTTATAAGATGCTCGTTAAAGCAGAGGAAACAAAAATATGGAAAAGCCTTATTCTAAAGTATTTTTTGGATTATTTTGGGGTATATTACATTGCTAAACTTTAATACAAGCAGTTGAAGCATTGTCAAATTTTAGTGTCCACACTGCCATGTACCATAGGTATTAACCTTGGTATATATAAATCTTATTGAACTCCAGGAGCATTTTCCACAACTCAGCTTAATCTCTATGCTTACTGATAAATTTAAGTTATGATGTCAAATAAAATTCGCAACGAGTGACTTTCTTAAAGCACACAACTCCTCAGTGTTAATACCTTGAACTTTGTTGAGAATGTCATGATATCAGCATTATTAAATACTGTACTTTCTGCTTGAACATTTTTGGTTATTTTGCTGACATCCAGTCTTTACAATTTGAGATTTTCTGAACCATATTTCTTCTAAGAGAAGGTTGGTCCCTACTATTTCTTTTGTTTTATGCAAAAGTTTTGGCCAAATTAGTTGTTTTTTTGTTTTGTTTTGTTTCTCAGTGCAGACCAATAACTTGACTCTTATTAAATAGATTAATATTGCCTTCTACAACCACATAATATGGTTTGTAACATGTTTAATGAGTGTGAAGCTACTCACTGCATCAGTTAGGTGTAAATAGCTTGTTACCAGTAAAAATACACTGCCTGGCCAAAAAAAAGTTGCCACCTGAATTTAACTAAGTGGGGTTGCTGCAGCTGGTCAGGTCTAGGTTCAGCAACAGAATGTGCTCAAAGAAGGAGGTTAGGTGACTACCTGAATATACTGAATGACCAGGTTATACCATCAGTGGATTTTTTCTTCCCTGATGGCACCAGCATATTCCAAGATGACAATGCCAGGATTAATTGGGCTGGAATTGTGAAAGAGTGGTTCAAGGAGCATGAGACATCATTTTCACACATGAGTTGGCTCCACAGAGTCCATTGAGAATCTTTGGGATGTGATGGAGAAGGTTTTGCACAGCAGTCAGACTCTACTATCATCAAATGGTAAATGGCTTGAACTTATACGTATAGTGATTATCAAGTCCATATGAACCCCAAAGTGCTTAGCACTTCTATCATTCCCCCATTCACACACTGATGGTGGTAAGCTACATTGTAAAAGTGGCGAAAGTGGCAACCTACCAGTTACGGGACGACTCCCCAAACCACTCCGCCACAGTCAATGCAAGATCTTGGTGAAAACAATTTTGCAACACTGGATGGAAATAAACCTTGTGACATTGCAGAAGCTTATCGGAACAATTCCACAGTGAATGTGTGTCAAAATCAAGGCTAAAGGTGGTCCAACAAAATATAAGTGTGTGACCTTTTTTGGTGACTTTTTTTTTTTTGGCAAGCCAGTGTATATTGCTGCAGTATTTTTCCAATGGATGCTCTTAGACTACATTCACACTGAATGCTCAATTCTACTTTTTTGGAAATTTTTTATTTTATTTCATTTTTTTTGTGTGTGAATGTTCACATTATATTTTAAAAGTGGCTTCCATCTCACTCCAGTACGAACCCTCCATGGTCCTGATGCAACCCTCATGCACAGAAGATGACATGATGTCACATTTAGTTTGCTGTTACAGAAGTAGCTAAACACAGATGATACTTGTTAGCTTGTTGATTCTGAAGTTGTGAGCCAATTAAATTATTATCTGAAATGCTTGTTTACCTTACTTCACTGTTTATATCTGAACCTGCCTCTGACAGGATGTGAGGATGTGTTTGAAGTAACGTATCAATAGAGTAACTTTAGCATCAATGCGGTCTGTGACCGACGTTGGACGTTACTATTGTGTTTCTGCTGATTCTCAGTCATCCAGGACATGGAAAATAAATAAAAAAATACAAAGATGAAGCAACTGAAGCTAAAGACGTGAAGTTACAAGATTTAAACTGCACAATTTGAGGTTAGTGTCATTGATATTGGATCGATCTGCTTACCCACACTTTACTGAAGATGGATGAAATGCAACACAAGTGTTAAGACTGCAATCACTTTGAAAAACATCCAATATGTATCCAATTCAGTGCTACTTACTGAAAAGCCCTGGGTCGGATTAAAAAAATGGATTTGGATCGCATTTGACTGTAGTGTGAACGTACCCTTACTGTACCTATTTATTTAGTTAAAGCCAAGAGAATGTTCCTTTGTTTTTTTTTTTTTTTGTTTTTTTTTTGTTTGTTTGTTTGTTTATTTGTTTTTTGGTTTGTTTTTCTGGTCTGACCAGAGTGTATACTCATAAAAATCTGGACTTTTTTTCTTCATTTTTGCATCAAATGCAAATGTGAAAGCAACATCTTCCAGTCTTATTATTATGCTCCAACAGAATAAAGCCAGCCAAGATGAGAATGAAATTTATAAACGTAAATTAGAAATGGAAATTTAAGAGGCAGGGGAGCTCAGTAGTGTGTGGCAACAAGAGATGGTGGAGGGGGGGGGAGGTGTGTGTGTGTGGGGGTGTGTGTGTGTGTGTGTGGGGGGGGGGTCACTGGAAAGAACAAGACAGAGTCAGTTGGTGAAACAAAAAGGAACGTACTCAGTATTACGAAGGAGGTAATTGAGATATCCAACTACTGACAAAGTGTGCTGGTGCTCGTTGGGGGAACAGATGGGGGTGCAGTGGGGGTGAAAGTGGGTAGAAGAGAGGGATGAGGAAAGAAAAGAAGAGAGAAAAAGGGAAGTCTAGAGGGAGGTGACAGTGGTGTATGTGGCTGTGCTGTCTGTCTGACCTGATTGCAAATAAGCGAAGGAGCTCCGCTGTGGCCCAGAAGCACTTCCTCATGCACACAACTCCTTTCTCTCACAAACACACACAGCCTTTCCCTTTAATAAGACTGCTTAATGGTGGCTGCACACATACACGCACGCACGCACGCACACACACACACACACACATCACAGCAGTAAAATATGCATGCGAGTGTGTGTGTATGTATGCAGAGATACATGTATCTGGTGAGGACATGGACAAGGAGGAGGAGTATGGAAAGTGGAGAGGGTTGCTGTAGTGAGACAGCAAGGAAAAAAAGGAGGGGGGGTGGTGGAAGCAAGGGAAGGAGGGGCAACAGTGGATTTCCGAGATGCATTTGCAATTTAAAACATGGTTTGGTATAATGAAAATGTAAAGCAGTGGTTTTATTTTATTCAGTGTGGCAGGTTCAGATTCCCAGTGAAGCTCCACTCGAGCAATCAGTCCATTCATAATTGAATTTTGTTCAGGAGCCGTGCGTGTTTGCGTGCGTGTGTGTGTGAGTATATTAGTGTGAGCATATGTGCATGGAACGTGCATACACACATACACACATACAGGCGTTTTATGGTGTGTGTTAAAGTACATGCAACAAACCTTTCTTCTCTTTCCAGCTGCTGACCCCAATGTGAAGCAGCCAATTAGAGATCTTTATTTAATTGCTGGGGCACTCGTCCTCGCTGCACACTGCCACACTCTGCCACACTCTGCCAAAGACTGGCACTGTGGCACTGGGGCAGGGCCAGGGACACACGCACACATGCTAAAACATTAGCAAGGCCACTCTCACCAATACACAACTTCAAGAGTTTTCCCGATAAGTCCTAAAGGAATATATCTTGCTGTAGGTGAACTTGTTTAACTTCTGCAGAAGTAAGCCACATTTTTAAATAAATAACTATAGTTCCATATTTAGGTATATTTCAGGCAATAACAGATTTTTGCAGTGATATAGGAGTGGGTGTATGTGGCATACTACTGTGTTTTTCAGTTACATCGAAGCCTTTTCTAACATGCAGTACATTCAATAGTATTTAAAGACCTGATCTAGTTTTAGCCACAGTTTAGCCAAGTTGGTTAAATTATCGCCAACGTTATTGTGATTATTATTTATTGATGTCAAGCAGCAGATGATATGGATACATCAAACATGCATAAAAAGGCCAAAAATGTTCTAGTTTTAAATGACCGTCATCTTTGTATGCATAAATAAATAAAATCTACCCTGACAATTTGACACTGTTAAGAAAATCATCCCCTCTAGTAGTCCCTCTGAGGATACTTTACTTGAAATTATTCATTACATCAAGGTTTTGGACTGACAGGACTCCCACTCCGTAGTGGTTTTATGTGATTTCAGTGTATTTTTCTGTTTCTGTGTGGATGAAAATATTTCTAAAATCTATACTATGTTCATGTGCATACAGTATCTATAGAAATTTCAAGTAAAAATACTGTTTCTAATGCAAACAACTTAACCAAGTATTGCTGCAAAATTGCGTGAACTTTAAAAGATAAGCTAACTGTGCCCTTTATATAAATCTATTCATTATTTTGTGCCTGCTTCTTTCTTTTAGGGTCACGGGGGTCACTGTTGCCCACATCCAGCAGTTGGTGTGCGAGGGACGGGGTACACCCTGGACAGGTTTCAGGTCCATCACAGGGCCACACATAGAGACAAATGAGACAACTATTTGCTCACACACACCTAGGGACAATTTAGTTAGACTAACAGTCATGTTTTTGGCCTGTGAGAGGAAACAGGAGTACCTGTTTTACCCCCGAGTACCCGGAGAAAACCCACACAAACTCAAAGGCCCTTGGCTTTCTTTCAATCTGGAAACCTTCTTGCTGGGAGGTAACAGCTCTACACCCTAAGCCTGAACTCTGCACTTTATGTCATTTTTAGCTTTGCTGTTAATTGTCCATTGACAGGACATAAAGTTTCAAGTGTTTCTCTCTCTTATCCAGAAAGTTACTTATGGCTCAAAATAATAATAAAGAATAGTCTATTCTGGGAACAGCAAAACAATGCAACACCTAAGGAATCACAACTGTAGTGCACAAATGACTGAACAATGAAGAGGTCATGTTTATCCATTATAAATATATATACACTCACCGGCCACTTTATTAGGTACACCTGTCCAACTGCTCGTTAACACTTAATTTCTAATCAGCCAATCACATGGCGGCAACTCAGTGCATTTAGGMATGTAGACATGGTCAAGACAATCTCCTGCAGTTCAAACCGAGCATCAGTATGGGGAAGAAAKGTGATTTGAGTGCCTTTGAACGTGGCATGGTTGTTGGTGCCAGAAGGGCTGGGCTGAGTATTTCAGAAACTGCTGATCTACTGGGATTTTCACGCACAACCATCTCTAGGGTTTACAGAGAATGGTCCGAAAAAGAAAAAACATCCAGTGAGCGGCAGTCCTGTGGGYGGAAATGCCTTGTTGATGCCAGAGGTCAGAGGAGAATGGGCAGACTGGTTCGAGCTGATAGAAAGGCAACAGTGACTCAAATAACCACCCGTTACAACCAAGGTAGGCAGAAGAGCATCTCTGAACGCACAGTACGTCGAACTTTGAGGCAGATGGGCTTCAGCAGCAGAAGACCACACCGGGTGCCACTCCTTTCAGCTAAGAACAGGAAACTGAGGCTACAATTTGCACAAGCTCATCGAAATTGGACAAGAGAAGATTGGAAAAACGTTGCCTGGTCTGATGTCTCGATTTCTGCTGCGACATTCGGATGGTAGGGTCAGAATTTGGCGTCAACAACATGAAAGCATGGATCCATCCTGCCTTGTATCAACGGTTCAGGCTGGTGATGGTGGTGTCATGGTGTGGGGAATCTTTTCTTGGCACTCTTTGGGCCCCTTGGTACCAATTGAGCATCGTTGCAACGCCACAGCCTACCTGAGTATTGTTGCTGACCATGTCCATCCCTTTATGACCACAATGTACCCAACATCTGATGGCTACTTTCAGCAGGATAATGCACCATGTCATAAAGCTGGAATCATCTCAGACTGGTTTCTTGAACATGACAATGAGTTCACTGTACTCAAATGGCCTCCACAGTCACCAGATCTCAATCCAATAGAGCATCTTTGGGATGTGGTGGAACGGGAGATTCGCATCATGGATGTGCAGCCGACAAATCTGCGGCAACTGTGTGATGCCATCATGTCAATATGGACCAAAATCTCTGAGGAATGCTTCCAGCACCTTGTTGAATCTATGCCACGAAGAATTGAGGCAGTTCTGAAGGCAAAAGGGGGTCCAACCCGTTACTAGTGTGGTGTACCTAATAAAGTGGCCGGTGAGTGTATATATATATATATATATATATATATTCTTATATATATTTACATAATAACGTGAGCAGTAACGTATAAAAAGTGTACAAAGAAAAATTGATTTTCCTCTTATTTTAGCTTCATCTTGTCTTCACATATCTCCTCACTGACTGCATTTTCTCTTGGCTCAGACTTCGTTGCTGTCCCTCCTCCCTGTCCTAAATCGGGTCTTGTGCCTCTTCTTCCTCCTCCATCCTTAAACCTTCATCTGCCCGTCTCCCTGGCTGTCAGAGAGTATCAGATCGGTAGTTAGATCCATTGCTGAGGCCAAGCCGGCCTCTTCGCTCTCAGCACTCTACCACAACACCATTACAGCTGACAGCAGGACTTCACAACGCTCCGAATATGCACACACATGCAACCATGCGGCATCCAGCAATGTCTATGTGCATGGTCTTATTTTCCCTGATGGTCTCTCTCTCTCTCAGACACACACACACACACACACTAACCCACTGTTACAAAGCATGAGGTTTCCACACATTTAAAAACAATCCCTTTGTTCAAGTTTTAATGATGCATTTACTGACAGCTGTTTTTATGTGCAATTTTTTTACAGATGTGGGATTGGGTTACATAAAAACTGAGACTTTAAATGAAGGGTGGAAAAGGATGGGAGTGGGGGGTAGACCACTTTCAAAACCAACAGCAACAACATGGCAGGACTTGTGGGAAGAGTTAGCCTCTGTATAACACTTCCAAAGAGAGGGATAGACCCTCCTATAAGCCTCAGGAGCCAGAGGGCGAGTGTATCTGTATGCGTGGATGTGTTTTTAAGGCAGGCAAGGGACTTTAAAGCTTCTGCTAAAGTGGGGTTTACAATCACTCACACAGATATAATTCACTCACAGTTTGACAATTCTCCGGGGAATACACTCGACCAGCACGTAGCACAACAAATCTAACACTTCGCCCACTTTGATCGGCTAACAGAAAACAAGTCGTTTGTGGTGAAGGGTTGTGGGAGTGGAAGGGGTAAGAGGGCTGGGCTTAGGGAAAGAGAGGGAGTGGATATAGGAGGAGAGGCACTGAAAAGATTTGAGAAATGGTGCCCAGAGAAAGTGCCCACTTCCCTCCCCTCTGGTGAGATGAAAGGAGGCGAGCAAAGGGAAGAAACAAAACAGACTAATCTTTTAGCTTCGCGGGAAGCCACAAAGCATCATTTACACGGCAGAGTTAACAGCAGAGCACTAGGTTTCCTGATTTGCAGCGAGCAGCCTTGTTCTGGATAGAGATATTCAGACTGTCAGTATAAACTGCTTCTGTTTTCGTTTTGCATTTATTTCAATGCCAGACTCAGGGCATAAATTTTTCATCACCTGCTAAGCTATGAATAAAAGATTAAAAAAAGGAACCAAGAGTCGAGTGGAGAGGAGGGAGGGACATAGAGTGAAAAAGAGAAAAATAAGGGGAGAGAGAAAGAGAGAGAGAGAGAAAGAGAGAGAGAGAGAGAGAGAGAGAGAGAGAGAGAGAGAGAAGAAAAAGAAGAG
>NW_013952494.1:587735-592614 GCF_001266775.1 Austrofundulus limnaeus
GCCTATGTGAGCTGAACCTTTAGTTACTCAGTGCAACATGTGAATCCAAATAAAACTGGATTTAGAAAATAAATATTATATTGTTAAATACAGTTGAAACACATAATTTCCCATAGACACATTTTCCTATGATTAATCTGACCAAATGACTAATCAAAAGAGAAGGTAGTACAAACACAATATATCATAATCAATGTGATATATAATGGTTTTATATTATAGTTTGTGTGTTCATTTGTATAGCAGATGAATGAGTGTTCAAATCACTGATCCATACTCACAGGTTTCATAAAAAAAATAAAAAAACAACTTACAAAAAATGAGCAATAACATATTACCACCCAAGAATAACATACATACATTTCCTACACTGTACATACATAAGCATATAGATTCAATCCTATGACCTTGTTTGCACATTAATATTCCACAGGAACATACATATTACACTAACTCAAAACACTGATACTCACAAGTGTGTGTATTGGAAAGACAAATAGACAAATACAGACGTGTCTGTGCAGCAGGTTACAAACACATGCACTTGCACATATATATTTTATACAATAGATTTTAAAAAAAGAAGAAGCTGTGTGGGTTGTATATGTGAAATTCATCTCTGGCTAGAGTAGGGGTAATATATCCCACCAGGACATGTGTTCCTCTTAGCAATTTAAAATAATTATTATGAGACCTGATGCTAGACACCAGTTCTAACCTTCTGCATTTAAATGAAGTTTCAGGTCTGTGTGGATATGTGTTTGGATTGCTGCTACTAAAATACATGTTGGGGACAGAATAAGACAAGCTTCAAGGTGTCCTGAAGTCAGTTGTTATAAAGCTGAGTGGATTTGTTTTTCTGCAATGGTCCTGGAATGGTCATAATATAATCAAGGCAAACAAAAAAGACAGTTTTACAAAAAATAAAAAACAGAAATACTCATGACAGGGTTCGCATACCTTGGTCAACATCAAATTCAAGGACCTTTCAAGGACTTTCCAGTACCAATTTCCTCAGTTTAAAGAACAATATGCAACGGCAATTACCTACTGCTACCGCAGAATAATACCAATAAAGAGGTTTAATATCAAGTAAATTCAATGAAAAACTGAACAACATAGAAGTTGTTGAGTCAGAAACAATGATGTCAGTTTACCGTAATCCTGAGCTATCCACCACNCACAACAAATATACGATTTTTTTAATTTATATTTATAATTTTTTTTTTTTAAATGAAAATCAGTCATGTGAATACAGAATTTCAATCCCCAAAAAAAAAAAACATTCAAGGACTTTCACGGACAAGTGTAATTTTTGACTGTTTTCACAAACTTTCCAGGGCCTTGAAATAATTATTTCAAATTCAAAATTTTTTTAAGGGTTTCAAGGACCCGTGGGAACCCTGTCATGAAATTATGAGAAATAACTCTAAAGCTATAACATCAGCTATGAAAACAACGCAAAACTATACAGCTAAATCCACACTAGCTGTCTTTGTTCCTCCCTGCTTTTTCTTTTTAGATCTGACCTTTTCTTGTTCCGCTTTACTATGAACCCTTTCCCTCCTCCTTCAACTCAATCTCCTCCCAGTAGGAGTGAAGGCCATGCCAGGAGAAGTTGACATCAACCTGTCACCTAAGCCATTGCCACTTCCTCCTCCTGCCAGCCTGCTTAATCAAATTACCCCCCTTGCGCATGCACACAGAAGCCCATTTTTCACTCAACTTCCCTCTATACTCTCTGCCTCTCCTACTGCTTCTTCTTCTTCTTTCCTGAATCTTGATCCCTTTGCACTCTTTATCTACTGGCCTCCCACAGACAATGTGAAAAATGTATCCAGGCATAATCCAATTGGTAAAAAACTGGCGTGTTTATATGCCTTTAGTAGATCTGCGTGCCTGGGTGACTTCGCCTGTGTCTGCATGTTTGTCATTTCTGACTGGTGCACTGCAACAATGGCTGAGGCTGCTGTTTCATTTGATTAAATTTCCCTCCTCTTCTCGGTTTCCTTCCTGTGTGCCCGCTTGTGCACACTCCAAATGTCAAACAAAATTTGGGCACATGGAGCGGCATCTGGTGCCACATCACCCATCGCACACGGATACAAAAAACCCTCGCAGCACGCAGAGTTAACCTGGAGTCACGCCAAGCCAGCAGCTACTTGCTAGCTAAAGTGCCACAGTGCCAGTCAAGTGCCCGTTCGGCTGTGCGCCCACCCACATCATTGCATCGCTCACACACTTACACACACACAGACGCACACTGGCACCTTCAACCCCCATGACACTGGGAGATGACAGGGAGACAGAAGGGCTTTGCCTTGCTGAGCCGCTCCCTGCCCCCCAGTGCACACTGTACAACTCCCTACCTAACCTCAGAACCATGCTGCATCGCCGTATCCTCACCGTTAGTCTGAGACACATGCAAACAGGGTATGTGATGCTGTTACAGTGTCCCCAAAAACGCACACCATATCTCTCAACATTGGAACAGTGCTAACTCACACACATGAACGCTAACATTAAAATCATACACGCAGACTCGCATTAATGTTTACACAGAACAGTCTTGATTTATGTGAACTGTCTCAGATGGTACCATTAGAGGCCGGGGTCTGGCCTTTGAAACACCATGTTTCTCTTGTTCCGCAGAGCTTTTACTGGCTTCCCAAGGTTTACTGTGAATTGGAAAAAGACTTTCACAAAAAATAAAAGCTTGTAAGCATGCTCCCACAGACACACAGAAAGTTATTTTGCTTGTTTTGTAAGAAAGAAGTCATACTGTTTAAACTCAAGGACAGCAGTGAGAGAAAAGAAAGAGAGAGCTTCTTTTCTTGCAGATCTCTCTCAGTGTTGTCCGAAGGAGGGAAAACAGAAACATGGAGACTTGGAGAGAAGGAAAGAGGGACTGAAAAAAAAGTTAATTTACAATAGTGACCTTGAGTTCAGCCCTTTTTTTCTAGAAAGATAAAGTTGGAGTTAAATGGATGTGTGAGTTACAGTCTTGCAGACGATACAAGAAAGGAGGGGGTGGGAAGTAGGGTATAAATTCAGCTGCGAGAAACGGAAGAAAAGAATCCACAAAGCATTACAACTGTTTTGTCAATAATATCCACATTGTTGTTAAAAAGCCAAAGTACAAGATTTATGCTGTGATAAGGCTAACCTCCATAGACTCAAGCACCCTAGTTCTTCTTCAATGCACAGGCTTTCCTCAGCTTCTCACCATGCAGATTAGAGTTGACTCTCAATTACAGACTATCTCCGAGCGCAGATGACAGTGTGAAGCAGGCCCAAATAAAACACATCAGGCTTTTCAAATAGGCTGGTTCAGGACCACTGAGCAGCCACAAGTGCCAGCCAGCTACCCCGCCAGCCAATTCCATATACATCCATAGCTGTGAAAAGAGCTTAAGGAAGCTAGAAAGCTAGCCATGCTTGCTGCCCGAGCCCAACATATGTTCCATTCCAATCCGTGTCACTCTTCATTTGCTTGTTCTTCTTCCGTGGTCTCTCAGTGGTTCCCTTATTCTCTTTTATTGTGTCTGAATTTGTTCTAATGATGAGGTCTTTTTTTTTTTTTTTTCTTGTTCTCTACTTCATTTCTCCTGTATGATCTGGCAGCACCTAAAACAGCTATTTCCAAGCTTTAATGTTTAATTTAAGTCACCATATTTCTCCTCTATCTTTAAATACTGACTAGTATTACATGTTACGTAATATGTATCTAAAATGTGAAAATCTGAAAAGGGACAAAATGGAAAATTTGAGAATAAAAACTGCACAAATATGGCTTAATTTGTCACTTTTTTATCTTTTAATTTAAAACACATAGACAAACTGATTGAAAAGAAAAGGCCTTAGTAGCTGGGGTGAATAAAACAAGCCTACAAATAAAAAAAATCCTAGATTATTTCTGGAAGAGACACCCCGTGGTATCTGTCTGGTTCATATCTTTCTGTTGAGTGAGATAATCTGAGTGATTATTTAATGTAAGAAAGCTCATATGGTGCATACCTTAATGATTTCTACAGACAGACAACAAGAGCCCAGATTTTTCATCTACAAATTAAATGATGCACTGCATGTTTATTGCACCGGAGTGCACATTATGGTGGTCGACAGGTGGGATGTGTGTTTATGTGTGTGTGTGTGTGTGTGTGTGTGTGTGTGTGTAGTTTCCCAGTGTGTGTGCACTGTCAAACATATGCAGATGTGCATGTTTGTATATTTTAAACCAAATTGACTGGATCTCTGTAACCACTCGTCCCCCAAAGACAAAAAAAGTGCTGCTGCCCCAGCGTTGTGTATGCAGGATACGCAGAGAGAGGTAACAGAGAGTTCATTAAGAGATTTCAAGGCAGCTAGAGTTCATTTGCCTCCCTAAAGCATCAAAACAGGATAATAAAGACAGAGAATGAGAGAAAGGGCAACATGAAACCATGTCTTTTTATATTTTGTTTGTTTTTTTTTCCTCTCAAACAGTTTGCTTCTTTAAATATTTGAGTCCTTTTATCCTTATTGTCTGCTTGACTGTAAATTTCAGTATGAAAACCCTCTTAATACTTTACCATGTTAGAGTTCATACAGGGCAAAGTAGTCCCTTTGCACAATGGATTACAGATAAGAAAAATAAATTACTTTTAATACAGTACTTCTATTAAAACCATTGGTCACCACCTTCTTACTGGTGATTAAGTACTTTTGTTTATCATCTTGAGGTTCTGAGGCAAGGCGAAAGTGCTTTAAAATATTGAGTATTACTGGCTTCCTACTTCATTGTTGTTTCACTTGAGAGACAAAGAAACACCAAATCCAACTTGTGCTTTACTGACATTGTGGACTTTTTAGGCAACAACAACTATATATATATGTATAT
>NW_013952494.1:592659-594628 GCF_001266775.1 Austrofundulus limnaeus
ATATAAATCAGTCTAAGTATTTTGTCATTTTTTATTCAACTGACTGTTTTATGTAGTTTTAAACAATGCCAGTAGAATTATTTATCATATTATTCTATTATTATTTTAAGCTTTAAATATAACATCCTTCAAATGCCCAAGTACATGAAAAATAATTACATACAAAAATGTATTTTGTGTGGTATTTTTTAAACTGTCCTATCGTAATTTGAAACAACTATACTTACGTGAGCACATCGCATACAGTATTTGGAACACAATATCTCTCACCTGTTGTATCAATTGGTTCATTTTCTTGGAAAAAAATAATTTATCAACTTTAAAAGAGTAGAAGATCATAAAACCACACAGTTCTGTGTCACATCATGCTTCAAAAATTACATTTATGTGTGTGTTTTTTGTGTTTTTTTTTGTTTGTTTGTTTTGTAGTTTGACATGGATAGCAGATGTCCAACTGTCCCTTGGAAATGACCAGATACTCAGATTTAAATAGACTGAATTATTGCCTGTGTTGCCACATTTGCATCTAACTGCTACATTATTAGTAACCCTTAACCCTTTATTAGTCTTTTAGATTTTGTTTCTTGCATCCCTTAAACAATGTACTTTAGTGCCCGTTTGGACACTCCTGCTGCTCCTAAGGCTAATAAATACGCTCTTATAATCCTGCTGGTGTCATCCAAGTGTCACTCCTAGACATACGGCACGGTGACAGTAGGATGTCCCTTGAATGTGTGTGAGTGTGTGTTTAATTTGACATTGCATGAATGAACCCATGGTTGTGTACTCATAATTAGTGTGTGTAATTGGGTTTGTGTGTGTGTGTGTGTGTGTGTGTGTGTGTTTCCAGCACTATGTGGCTTGTGTGTCTGTTAGTCTGATTAAGACACACTCTTAACTAGTGTGGGGGGACACCTGGTCATGGTGGGAACATGGGCTTGTAGCCACGAGGGCAAGATGCTAGGAAAAGAGGGAAAAAAAGATGGGGGGGAGGCAGAAGGGAGGCAAGGTGAGACACAGGGAGACACAGGGAGACACTGTTATCTACTTCCGCACCAAAGGACTTTTAATTTAGTCATGGTCAGATTAGATCCCCTATGCCACATGGCAAGGGTGGGGAGACACAATGCTGCCAAGCTATTAGATAACCAAGTGTGGGCAATCTGACAGCACATAAATAGATATATTGGCTGAAGAAACATAAAATGTACACTTGCTTTCTAGTAACCCTTGTAGGAGACGGAAAGCATTTGTGCATATAGGACATACAGTACTCAAGCTTATTTATACATGTTCTAGCTGGCAGTAGCAAGGCTACTTCTTTATATACAGGGAAGGATGTCAGTCCATTCAAGTGAATTAAAGAATCAAAGGCATCGCTACGATGCCAGCTTTCAGTCAAAACACAAAACAAGTCTATT
The DNA here is from genome assembly GCF_001266775.1 of Austrofundulus limnaeus. Classification (NCBI taxonomy): domain Eukaryota; kingdom Metazoa; phylum Chordata; class Actinopteri; order Cyprinodontiformes; family Rivulidae; genus Austrofundulus; species Austrofundulus limnaeus. The sequence continues at coordinate 594,081 of NW_013952494.1, forward strand.
ACTTTAAGATCTGTGTGTTATTGCAGATGTAAACCTTTCTAAAAAAATTAACCTTGGCAAGAAAAGGTGATGGTATACAGTCATTCTGTGCAAATTAGCTTTATGTCATGCTCAGCTATCAACTCTCAAACAAACAAAAAGAAAATAATAATGTAGGGTAAGCTCCACCACCTTCCTTTAGTTTGTAAGCTGCAAAAACCAGACTGGTGTTTCCAAATAAATTGTATTTTTGCATTACTACTAATACTTGTTTTGGTTTAAAAATACTTCTTCACATCCACATTTTTCAGTTTTATGACTTGTCAGGAGAAGATGGGAGGCAGATTTATTTAATCCATGTCTACAGATCAGGTTTTTGTCATGGGTTTTACCAATTTAACTTACCAAAATAACTAAGGTGTAGCCCCAACTGTATGTGAAATAAGTATTTTTTTAGCATAACTTGGTTATAATTAAAGGTTCATAGTCTGGCCATATTGTACTGATTTAAAATGTTGGGTCATCTCATCACTAAAAAAATGAATAAAAAGGTCTGTGTGTGTCGGGGG
>NW_013952494.1:594769-603180 GCF_001266775.1 Austrofundulus limnaeus
GGCTCTAGAATGCCACCATGTCCTTGCAATCGTAACATAAGTGCATACATACACATACATGCAGACACACAACACTACCAGTCACATAAAAAAATCCCAAGGCAGTTTAAAAGAATGCAGTGACAAAGCTACACAGGGATGGCTGTTTTCTTGGTGTCTGCTTAGACTTTAAGTAATTGCCGCATGTCTGTCATTGCCGTCGAAGGCGAAGAAAATGTCTTCCTCAGCTCTCCTCTGCCTGTTTTGTTCGCTGCACTTGTGTAAAGTGGGAGAAAATAAGTGTCATTCAGTGAATGCAGCTATTCTTCCCTTGACAGCTTCATATCTGTTCATTGGGGGGAGGCCAGCCCCCCAACCCCCTGACGTGTAACGCCTAAGACAGGGTGTAAAAAAAAGGCTCCGCCTCTTTGTCCGAACACGGTTACGCACACACACTCGCACACATCCCGTTCCACTCTAATAAGTTTCAAAACATCCATTCACTGACACGCAAGGACACATTTTCACTGCAACACCTTAAATGCATGCATTCTCACACACATTTGAGGGTCTGAACTGAGAGCATTGGTGTCCATTTTAACCCTATTCAGCAAGTGACCCTGAGTTAATACAGCTGATCGGCTGCGAAGAGGGGGGGGGACATAAGGAACAAGTCAGAAACAAAGATGCTCATAAAGAATTGAAAGCAGAAAAAAGGGAGTTTAACCACATCTTCCCACAACTACATCTGACTATGTATCAGACTATTTGACCCTGTCTCACATTTTTATTCTAAGTATATGTTGCCCTCTGACAAATGGGTCAGCTGCCATGGGTAAACATTGTCCTAGTACTGGTTGTAATAGGATAATAAAGACTGACTATGACACCACACAAATGTTTGTTTTTTAGACTTAAAATACATCACTGATAAATAGTCATTAACTAAAATTAAAGTTTATGGTGAGTAACTATTAGAGAGCAGGGATGCTGGGGTTTGCTATTAGTTTCGTTTGCATAACTGACAGAAACTTACATCAGGATGTACTAAAGACTGATCCCTATTTCAAACAGAAATTATATTGTTTATCAATCAAATCATTATTTACATGCTTGTTGAATATTATTTTATTTAATTGACTGCTTGAGTTCCCCCAAGTAGGTAATTAAACTCAAATTTGTGTAAATCATGAATATATTGGCGTTTTTGCTACAATAACACTTCCTCTTAAGCAATAAACACACACACACACACACAAAATATTGTAGTTGCTTTATCATTGGAGGTGGTCAACAACAACTAGTAAGATTTTTTTTTGATAAAATGTCACCTTTAAATCAAAATATATATTTAATAGTGCTTTTCAGATTGAAAATTTGTCTTAATGATTTTATTTTCTTTTCTTTTTGTAAAAGCAGCAGTTTTAAGTAGTCTGTGTTACTGATCTGCACTCATTGTAAAAATGCCAAATCGATCATCAGTTACAGTCAAGGATATTTAGTAAGATGTTTAAAATGTCTCTTTCTCTATAAAGATTTGGAGTCTGCTTATTATACAACTCCTAACAATGTGAACCTCTGACCCCATGACCCCTGGCCATTTGATTACTATGCTTGCCCACACTGCAGTGGAACCTTCACTGATGGGGCATTTTCTTTAATATTTCACACTTTATTTAATAATTAACTTGCAGTGAATGAAGAGGATGAGTGGAAAATGTAAAGGATGAGATAGTGGAGAAGCGAAGCACTGTTAGCTGGGCTGGTTTGTGGACAGGGTAGAAGATTCTGAGTAACAATGCTCATTTAATTTTTTTTAACTGTAGACAATTCACAAAAGTGTCTACATGTGCATACTAATGCACATTATAGTGTCAATACAAAATATAACACCCGATGTAGAATAGCAGCCTGGTTTTAAAATTAGAAAACATGCACCCAATCATGTCCCTTATGATTGCCGGTATAGGAACCGTACCATTAAAAGTTATAGGGAAAGCCATGTTTGGTCTTTGACATTATCCAATATTATCGCATATTGTGTAAAAGCTCATTGGCTGACTGAAAGAGAGAGAACGAGAGAGGCAACAAGACCCCTGCGGCTCAAACCTTGGTGTGTATGTTACACTCTATTAAATTAGCATGACTCCAATATTAAAATAATAACATTTACCTCCACAATAAATGCTTTGGGTTCCAAAATCAATATCTCTACCCTATAATGCCAAAGTATCATTACAAATAATAAGAGCAAAGTTGTTGCATTAGATTGAGCATTTAAAAAATCTGAGAAGGGCATGCACGTATTATAGATTAAATAATTTCATTTGAAATGTCACAGATTCCTGCTATAAGTGTTAATGGAGTTACACTGTTAATATTTTTTTTCCTCTTGACTCAATGACAAAAAAAAAACCCCCACAAAAAGCAGTACAGTGACAATAATAATGTTGCCATGACAGATAAACAGTTTATTCACGCTTACTATAAATGATATGTATCTCATTTTAGAACTAGAAAAAATAAAAATCAAAATAAAAACTTAGATCATTTACTTATTAGCTTTGAGTTTCCACAACGGGGGTGCAGTAAACATGATTATTTCTAATTGCTCAATCTAAGCATGCTTTACAAGTACAATCAGGGTAAGTAAAGCAGCAAAGGGTCAGGTCTCTCCAAGCCCATAAATAAAGCCTATTAGTGTTCAAAGCATACTCAGCACATGGAGCTGGGCAGAAAAAATAAATAAATAAATAAAAATCATTGATTGAGGCACACAGATGATATATGAATTAGCAGACCTTGAAAAAAAAAAGCATAAAATGTTGGAGTGGAGTGATGATTGTATCATCTTTGAGTTGATAGAGTTGAGTCTAAATGTGAGAACAGAATGACGGGGAAGTATACAACTGAATTGTGAAGGCCCCTGTCATGCTGTCTATGGCCTTATTGGATGAGCCACTCTCAAGGTACTCAGTCTCCATTCAGAGCATGAATCAATGGCTCCTGATTAGATTTCAGGGGGTTACTATGCTGTTTTTGTTTGTTGTGACATCTTCCCTCGCTTTGTGAGGTCTCCGTGCTCCTGCTTGACAAAGGCACCACCTCCTCTGATGGAGGAAGAGAGAAATGGGGAGACAGGAACTGGGGGATGGGAGTCATTGAAAACGACCGTCAAGGCTGTTCCTTTCCATTTCTTGTTATGTTATGTTCTGTGTGGGCATAAATGCAAGCATTTGTGTTTTCATGTAACACTCTGATGGTAATAAAACATCTGTAATCATAGAGAACCCCTTGAGCATTTTTTCAAATAGATATCAGGTAAGAATAAAGTCTCTAAATTGATTATCTTTCTTTTTTCTATTGCTCAGTGTTCCTAATATTCTTCGTCCCCTTATTTAGTTCTTGCACCTCCCTTCTATTCACTAGAAGAAATGGGAAGATGAGCGTCAAAAAAAAAAAAAAAAGATGGCCTTTGCAACTGATGAAGGCTCTTTGGTTTTCAAAAATCCATTATACTGGAAAATGCAGGTCGGAGTGACATCCTGTTCTGCCTTTTCTTCGACAGCCACCTCAAATGGTAGAAGAGTTGGAACTGGAAACAAACTGCTTCTCATATGTTCTTTGTATTGGCCACATGTAAAATTAAATCAAAATCAATACAATTTTCAGTTATAGAAATTTACAGTGGGTTAGGTTTTGCTTCTTATTAACCACATGAGCCTTAAGAAAACATATCCTACTTTTATTCCAGCCAAGGCAAGGCCAAGACTCACAGCCTTCACAAGTGAACCGCCTGTGTGATAAGGGGCTGAAGAAATCAGATAAGCTCTAAATCTAAACAGGGCCAAAGTATCTGCCTTAATAATAAATGCACCACGCTAAAAGGTTACTTGAACTGCCAAATTCAAATTTAATTGAGGCTGTGTGTTGAATAATTAATCTTTTTCCCAGGAAACACACACTGGTCAAGCCAATGCTGGGAGACACTGACTGAGAAGGGAAAGGACAGAAAACAGAGGCAAAGATGGAGGGAACATACTGAGGAGTGTACCACCAGCCCACACAATTGTCCCATGAACACCTACTTTACAATACAGTCAGGGCGTGATGTCATCTGCCATGTTATCACCCTGGTAACCATCCTACGTGAGCTTGTTTGTGTGCAGGAGGGAATAAAGAAATCAACCTTTTTTAATGACTGAACATTAACAGAAATAAGTAAATCAAAGGACTGGGAGAAAGAAAAGCTTCACAAAACATGATTCTTGGTAGTTTTGTTGTCTTTTTTATTTTTTTGTTGTTGTTCATGGGTTACAAAGACAAAATAAGAGAAATATTTAATGTCTGTCTTTAATGTTTGTATCAGTTTGTCCTCCTCTCATTCCCCTCCTCCTCTCATTCGTTTGTAGGTATTTCAGTTGGAGGCGTCTTCTTAGATCTGTGCCTTTTAATGCTGACTGCCGCAAATCTTTTGAGGCTGACTACAAAAGCAAGCTGGCAGTAAACTTTTTCCCCTGAAGGAGAAAGAGAGGATTGCTGTTAGCTCTACTCTGGGGAAACTCCTCTCTTACACGGGCTGATCTAAGGGTGCCCCTGCCCTTCTTCTGCCACCATAAGGCTTCCACGAACACACACACACCTGCACATATTCACTTAACTCATCCTGTTTTATCCGTGTAAATAAAAAAGTAAAAATATTTCAGTTGTGGAATTTTTAGGAAATGTGTTAAGTTTTTGGTAAACACAAAGGTACTGTAGTTATTATTTTGTGATCAAGTATAAATGTAGATTTGTGTCCAAACAGAAGCAGTTGTGTCAGAAGATTTTTTTATTTTTTTTTTGTTGTTGTTGTTTCCATCTTGGGTTCCCTGGCACTCTTTCACTCCGTTTCTCTCATCAACCCTCTTTGGGAGTAAAGCAGCACCTCTCCATTGTTGATCTGACTGGGCTCCACATTGCTGAGGCGGCGGTTTGTGGCGGAGCAATGCCTCTGTCAGGAACGTGCTTATCCTCCCATGCTAGCCACCCTCTTATACATAAAATATCAAACATCTGAGGGACAATATGCTGACCTGCTGTGACCTCCACACATGCGTGCACACACAAAAGGGACACATTCACCCATTTGCACACAGACAATCTCAAACACACACACAAACACCCACACACACACACACATGCGCGGATGAATGTTGGCATACAGTGACACACTCACACACAAGCGCTCAGAGAGCTCAAGTCAGCTCACATCCCCCACTCGTACGTGTCTTGACTATTTTCCATCGCCGCCGTATTCCTCAGATGATGTATTTGCGACATCTGGCGGCACTCGCTATATTCATGCGTACTGAGACACAACACACGAAGGAAGGCGAGAGGAAGAGCGCTACAAAGGGGAAAAGAGACATGGCTGCCAGAGATGGCAGAGCAGCTGAGGGAAAGCAGGGGAAAGGAGTGGGGTAGAGGGAGCAAAAGGACCCCTTGCCAGGGGGACCTAGACGGGCGGATTCAACGGCAAATACGCCATTCTCAAATAAATAAACCCGCCAGCACTTCAAATTTTCCTAAGTAAAAAGCTTGGGTACCCCCTAGTGGGCACCCAGTGGCAATCTGGCCCGTTTTGGCGTTGTGGGGGTGCTGCGCCGAGGCTGCCATGAATCCATTGGGGTCATAGGTCAGGCTTCTTGAGTTGCAGTGACATCATGACAATAGGACACTTCTAGAGCCCAAGAAACACAAGCTGATCCCTTCTGCTGAGCAAAGGCACCAGGCCCCTCTTTTCCCACACATTCACACCCTGTGTCAGACAGGCGGAGAGGGAGTTAAGGAGAGAGCAGAGGGGTGAATATGTAGGCCTCACCCCAAGAGCCTCTACCACCATCTCTCTCTCCCTCTTTCTCTCTCGTTTTCTTTCAGAAGCGAGATTAAAAGAGATGGCTTAATTCTGTCTAATTATCCACCCTTACCCTCCTCCTACACCCCCCACCCCCACCCCGCTATCCCTATATCTCAGCATGTGTATCCTAATTAGCTGACGTGAACTGTATCTACTATACAAACAGTTTGTGCAAGTATGTGAAAGACTTTAAAACATCATATGAGACACCAATATGCTCTTGAAAGGTAATAATCGTCAACGGTAGTATTATTTTTTCTTCCTTTTTTTTCTTCCTGTGGACCAATCAATACTTTGACTGTTATGATAATCGCTAAACAAAAGAGGAATCCTAAACACTGCGTAGCACCATCAATGAAACCTTCTGCATTACAGCAACATTGGTTTCACTACTCTAAATGTATTAGCTTAACATTAAACAATACAGTTTACATGTTAAATTGTTTTATATAATTATACTGCAATGTGTATATGTAAGAGCACAAGTGTATGCATGTTACATAAGCAGAAATCACATTAATGAGCTCATACACAAGTGCTGAAAGTGCTAATTAGTTGCCAGGCTGAGGGGTGAGGAAACTAGGCGAGGATCCTAGTGACTTCAACCATTGTACCCTAATCTCCCTCACGCATTCATAATTTTTTCTCTCACGGACGGCGATGATGCTGCAGCACTTGTTGGGTCTTTTTTTTCCTTTGAGCCGAGGAGCATGACGATTTGCTCTCTTTCCTTTTCACTCGTTTTTTTCTTGCTGTGAGGTATCAATGCGATCAAAATAAAATGTGCAAGAACGGGATGTTTACCTTGGGACCCGGCTTTCGGGCCACTTTGACAGCTTCATTTGTAGTGTCGCTCTTTGATCCTCCCTGTCACCGATAGCCAATGCTTCTGCACATTTGCCCTTGACCAAAAATAAATAAATAACTATGAAAGTGCACAGCGCAGGGCAAAGTAAGGCGAGGGTTTCAAACTAGTTTGCCATTTGATGAAACCGCTTGCTGCCATCTCATTTGCACTTCCTTTACTGCAGCAAAGGATCAGGTCCATCTCCTCCCCCTTAAGTTCTGAGACTAAGCATTTTGTAAAGGAGCTGTAACACAAATTCCCATACTTATACACACGCAAACATAAACTACCACTTCCAAGTTTGTACAAAGACATCCTCGTTACTCTCAAACAATAACTTCAATCGGTACTCCTAAAATGCATTGCAGTGCAACAAAAAGACATAAAGAGGGTTGTAGTTAAGATCTGAATATGAATGAGGCCCAACACTAAATCAGAAAAAAGACAAATACCAATGCAGCATAATATAAGTTGGTTGTGACATACAAAAATATATCAGGAGAAACAACCGAGGGGGTCAGTTTATGATCGGTGCTGTCAGGTCTAAGATGCTGAGATGACCGAGATACCAACCATATCTGCTCTCAGTAATACAGACCCAGAGAGACATATATCAAACTACACTGTCCTCCCACTGCATGGACAAACCACGTCAAAAGAAAGTGATGAGCCAACAGAATCTAACACAACACACAACTGTTTATCAAATAACAGGACTATATGTATATTTCGAAAAATATTTGAAAATGTATTTTCTTTGTCTTTCTTTCTCTGGTTTTTGAATTTGTATGTTGTTAAACTGTTCGGAATGGGCATTTCTGTATAAAGCAAGTTTCAAAAATGCTGAGTCATGGATAAAACATAAAATCTAGATCTTCTGTCTGTAAATTTTAAATTGTCATTTCACAGAAAAATCCTCAAAACTGTAAAATATGTTTAAAAAATGTGAAAATGGTTTTCATTGTAACTTAGTGGTTATTTGCATTTTTATTAAAGTATATTTTATAAAAGAAGGAAACTTTGGATCAGTGATCCATTCGCATTTTAAAGATTTGTACCTTTTTTATTTTATTTTATTGATTTCTGAAGATATCTACATTTTATTCCTTTTTGGTTTTCAATTGTTGGGAGTGAAATGCTGTTGAGTCAGGAAACTTAACCCCATCAGTCCAATAACTTTGAACATAAAGTTGTGTAGGAAGCCTCTTTGAAATGCCTTTGCTGCTGGCAGGCTCGAGGACCACCATGGGCATTTTGACCTCTCCACCAGGCATGTGGGCATCAAACCCAAAAGGAGAAGATGGGTAAACTTTTCAAAAGAAAACAAACAAAAAAAAAACAGATGGCAATAAGGCCTTCCTTTAACTTGATGTGATCTTGTAAATATCTAAAAAGCAGACAGCACTGGTATATGTGTGCATACTTGTGAAGAACAAAACCAGACAAAGCAACAACAGGGAATGTAAAATTAAAAGAAATGATTTAAGCCATGCTTGAACTTTTTCTTCTATGTCTTGTGTGCTTAACCCTCCTGTTGTCTTCGGGTCAAAATGACCCGCCACTGTGTTAAGCCCCCCCAAAAAATCCCCTAAATGTTATTTTTTTAACTTGAGATTTTAAGACTTTGCCTAGATTGGCCAAAACAATAGAAAAAGTTAAATGTTGCTTTTATTCACATTTCCATGT
>NW_013952494.1:605166-606670 GCF_001266775.1 Austrofundulus limnaeus
GAGAGGGAAAACTCAAGTATTCCCTCAAGTAATTCAAGTATTCACACATTTTGTGGTGAATGACAATATACAAGATGAAATTTGGTGTTTAAAATTCAATTAAGCTGCTTATATTGGGGATTTAGTGGAGACGGGTCATTTTGACCCGGAGGACAAAGGGTGTATACAGAAAATGAGGACAACAGGAGGGTTAAGAGCTAAATAAGAGGTTGGTAAAATGTCTCATGTAGAGAAAATGAAGATCTTACCTTGAAGGGACACTTAAAAGGAGTGCAAAACTATTTTATGAGATACATACTGTATGTAGGATGGTGCATGAAAGGGTAGCGCTCAAACAGAATGAATGCAGAGACCTTGAGAACAGTGAGGGGCAGAGGGAAAGGTCCACCATGCAGCGATGAGAAGGGTTCTTTCTAAAGGACTTAAAGGAGAAACACTCGGTCAGGACGACGAGGCAGGCTGACTGATTGGGAGCTACAGCCTCAGGGTCACATTCAGACTCAGAGGGCAGAGATGCTGGAAATATAGAATCCAACTACATTTTTTCCCTTAAAAAACCCAATGTGTCCATTTACACAAAGAAGTAAACACACACACACATACACACAAAACCCTCTGTACCCTTCTGACCAACTCTTCATCATTACAAGTCCAATTCAAGATGAAGAGAAAACAGATTATGAAACAGATGGAGTGATAGGAGGCCAGATAGAAAGAGACAGGACAGGGTGCCTCACTAGTAATCTAAATGTCCTCTCCTATGATTGTCATTGGCATTCTTACAAACTGGCATGTCTCAGCACAATTTGTCAAACAATACCAATCATCGTTCGGTCCACTGTAAAGGGTAGACCTGATTTCATAATGTTACAGATGAGGGGGCATCGAAAATAGATCCCTCCGATAAGCCTGGTTCCTCTGTCCAAACAATTAATCAAGACCACTAAATATCTTTGTTGGCAAATGCAATCAAGCAGATCACTCCTAAGGGTCATGACAAAGAAAAGAAATAGAAGTAAACATTGATATTTTTAAAGGAAAGAAAAGGGAAATTAATCCTATGAAGTCCATTCATCTTCAAAAGAAAATCTCAATTCTTTGCTTTACTCAGCAGCATTTTCCTTCCATCCTTTCCCTTTTCTTTGTCTGCTGTCAAAAGCAACTTAGGCTAACATCACAAGCTGTCACACAAGGTCCATCCCTGGATCTTACAAACAGGAGAATTCTGCAGGAAAGCTCTGAGATACACAACCAATGATTATAGGACTCAAAAAGGATATTTGTTTTCTTTTGTTTCAAAAAAAGTTTCTGTGCACCAATACAATAAATCCATTTAAAGACAATAGCATTGCTCTATTTATCAACTTGCTCAATTTATGACTAAAATATAGCTATAGCTAATCACAACACAGAACCGCAACAAAGTATTTTTTATCATGTCTGGATGGACACACACACACACACACACACACACACACACACACACACACACACACACACACAC
>NW_013952494.1:606750-615315 GCF_001266775.1 Austrofundulus limnaeus
CACACACACACACACACACACACACACACACACACACACACACTCCAAACACACATACACACACAGAGAGAGAGACAAGCAGAGAAACAGACTCTTTCAAGATCAGCAAATGCTTTCAACCATCAACATCACAGAAGGCAGATAAGTGTGGCCCCTTTTCGGCAACAACCACCGGGGAGGTGAGAGGCCTTGTAGTCAACATGCTGAAAGACTACTCAGTGATCAAAGACTCAAAACAACATGACCCGTGATGGTTTCTCTGAGAGGATAGCAGAGAGAAGAAGCGAGAGCAGGTAAAAGGAGACAGAGTTGAGACAAACATGGAGTAAAGAGCTCCAAAGGTGGGGAAACAGAGTGGGAGGGTGCAAACACAGATTTGTCATTTGCCACACAGACAGCCTAATGATATTTACAATGCGGACAATGTTTGATTCCACTTTTTTGATTAGAGTATTATCTTGTTTTTGGTTTTTTTTAAGTATGGCATCAAGTAGTGATATGAAAAACTTAGTAAAAACATCACCAGAAATGCTGAAATAAAAAGTTAATGTAAGACAAATGAACGAAGCTTATTTAGAACACCTCATTATATCTAAAAAGGAATACAGTGTGATCCATGTTCTCAACCTCCTGAGATCCAGTATTTTTTTTTTTCTGAAAAGAAAATACATTTTCAGCCTTTATTTAAAAAGGTACATTTTTTTCAAGTCTCTTTAAATCCAAATGCACAGTGAAAAAGGACATTCTAACCTTTCTGGTGACATCACTTTTGTGGGGCAAAAAGGACACATGGATGTTGTATTTTTCACATTGTATCACATATAGAAAGAGGGTGAATTTCATATACATATATGTGTATTTTTTTCCAACAGTATGTAGACGTATGCTAGTGCTTTCTCCATCAGTACAATTTAAACCTAATTGTGGTAGAAAATGAGGTCATTATTTTGCTAGTTATATCCTGAGATCAAACAAGTCACAATGTTCATTACAAAGAGGCAGAAAATACAGTTATAAAAAACATTCATGTTTCATAAGATTGGAATATTCATATCAAATTTAAACTTTGTATAAATATGAGTCACATCCTCATTTTTTTATTTATTTATTTTTGTTTGTTTCAGGAGGATGTGGCAGCTTAGTTCTTCGTGCTCAATAGTCTTGGTTACCAAAACTAGTACTGAAGAATATGACTACATGGACAGAGTTTAAATTTGTATGATTTAAATAAAAAAAAAATAAAAAAATAAAAATCTATTTGTATCTTGTTGGTAAAGTTTTGCAAAATGTGATAATGTGAAGATAAAACAGATAAAACAGTGCAGGCTATTTTCAGCTGGACAATTTACTTCTGATGTTTTTAGACAGTGGAGTCAAGAAGAGTTCACCTATGTGTGTGCAACTGTAAAGCTAAGGGGGCAGAAGGGCAGGGCACACTATTTCAGTTCTGCAAAAAATGAACAAGTCGTTCAGTTGGTGTATGTGTGAATACATGTGTATACCTTCTCTGAGACAAGAGAAAAAAGGAATAGACAGAATGATGAAGACAGGACAAAGAAATAGTCAAAACAAGTGTAGTGAGGGCTCGTGTACAAAGGGTAGAGGCGCAGAATTCGAGGATGACTACATTAGAATATGAATCCAGGGCGCTGGGCACTCTTGGCACAGAGCCCCAAAAGTCAAGTGTCAACTATTATGTGCCATCAGTGGTGACACAGGGTCACACAGCAGGACAGATAAGGTCGGAGATGGAACTCACCCCCTCTCTCTCAACATGCACCATTTAGCGGTACCCAGGAGTGCAAAAAGAACTAGCTGTCAATGCATAGAAATGGGCTTTCCAGTGACAGGAACATCTATCCAGTCCTCCTGCACTGACTTTTCTACAGGACAAAAATTGCCTATGATATTCAATTAGATGAAGAGAGTCAATATTTGCATAGACACATTTAGCTAATGATGTGGTATTTTACATAATACGTGACATGTGCATTAACAGAGGAAACATTAACAGATGTACCTCATTTCCCCCGATTAACTTTCAAACAGGTACAAATAAAACGCACAGGCAACAGGCTGAATGTATAAAATGCCTCAGTTGTTTGCTGCTAAACCAGCTCTGTAATTACCTGAAGGATGTTTTAATTGTCGCATGTTCTACTCTTAATATTAGTCAACGCTTTAGCAGCTCTCCAAGTGAGATTGATTGGATAAATCAGTCGGAATTATGGGGAAACAGGAGGCCTGCCAATCAGCGATGTGTGTGTTTTCAGCCTGCGCGTAGCTGAGGACGTGCCAGCGCATGAGCACGCGTGCATGTTTGTTGGGATGTGTTTGTAACCACGTGTGTATGTGGGGGTCTGTGAAAGTACTGTATATAGGGGCTGACAGCTGGGCTTGTTCAAAAGGCTTACTGAGCATTCTGCCGGTTTGGGAAGCAACAAGCACGCAGTCTATCTGAAAAGGGATCTAAAACCTCTGTCAACAGCATAGTACAACTGGTGTAAACAGCCACTGAATCAACATGCAATCATTCAGATACGAGTAGAAAAAAAAGACTGATGTATTTTAGCATTATGTGCTGCAAGATAAGAGATGAGAAAGATGACAAAAAGATGCCTGGACTGGTCACAAGTCAAAAAGAGAGAGGGTAATAAAGAGTGACACTCTGAGTTGGAAAGGGAAGATAACAGAGATGGTGTTTGCATGTGTTAGCCTGTGTATATAGACTCTGTGCAGGTACTGTATTTTCCCTTGGAAAACGTGAAAGTATGTATCGGATTCCAATGTGTGTACACAAGCATGACACCATGCCGTGTGTGTGTGTAGACATGTGTGTCAGTCCATCAGCATGTCGGCGTCACAGCCCTTCACTAAGTCCCAGATTAACAGTGACAGGCAGAGATCCTTCTAATTATCTCTTCCTGGACCACATGCAAATGGCAGAGCCAACTTGAGAGCAATGATTGGCCGGGGCTGGTTGGGCGCCACCGATGGGTTAATGAGCCTGGCAACAGGATATAACCTAACACTGCACCATCAAAACACATCCTTACCACCTCGAATAGGATGTAGACACAATTAAGCATTTAATACTGATGCTCTTTTTAAAAGGGGATTAGAAATGAGAATAGAGAAGTTTAGTGCATTAAAAAATATAGCATATTGAGTTACAAAATATCATGCATTTCAGTTTTTTTTTTTTTTTTCATTTTATGGCTGTATTTGAATTTGTGAAGAAATGCAAAGAAAGAGTAACTTGGATTTAAAAATGTTTCACGTAAAAAATAAGTTTTACAGTAATTTTATAATTATATACAGTTTCTCCAAAGAAATCTGCAAACTGAAGTCTTAGTATTATCTTCAGAGGGTCTAAAAATTGATGGCCTATTGAAGAGTGAAGAAAAAAAAACATCCTATGATGAACTGGAACAGACGATCACAAACTGGCTCTTCACAATGGGCTGCTGCAGTCAGCTAAAAAGTCATCCCAGTAAATCAGCAGGAAAAATGGCAACAGTGTTAAACAGTCCAACCACATCTTGAACAGAGTCCCAGTCCATCTAAAGTGGTTGACAAAACGGGTTCCAGGGGCAAAAATATGGCACTATTTTTGCTGACAATGTTAAAACAAACAAAAAAAAAATGTGAAAGAAAAAAGTTGCTCCAAAGCTGAACATTTCAAGTAACAAAATATTTAAACAATGGCATTTTTAGAAGTTATCAAAACTTCTGACAAGACTGTGGAGAGGCAGCAGCTCAGTCAGTAGTCAGTATAATCTTATAATCTTAAGGCTACAGGGTCAAGCCCAGGTAGCATCACGCACTATTTTTCAAATAGGTATGTAAGGGATGCAATTCAACAACAGGAATCAGTTGTCTTTTTATTGTTGTTGTACTAGTTATAAATTTGGCTAATATTCATCCAAGCCTATAGTTTCTTGTAAGGTTCAAGTCATCGCTCATGACATTCGGTGCTGCGAGGCTCCAACTTCACTTGTGTTATTCTCAAAATTTTGGCACCATTACAAATGAAATGTCTTATAATTCTCACCATTACCCCCATTTAGGACAAAAACATAGATTTCTGTTGTTGAATGGAATACTGTTTCCTCGCAGCATCAAAAACCTCAGTGTATTCATGGAGCCTTGGGTCTTGCCATTTTTAATCATGAGCGGGTGGCTTTGTCTTATCCCTGTTCAATCCAGCATTTCTACCCATCCTTAGAGGGTCTTGCAGTAGATTATGTAGCATTTCCTTTTAGCTCTGGTGTTAAAATTACTCCAACTATTTATCCACCCAAGGTTTCAACTTGGAACCGTGACAGGCATTGCTATTTATGTTAGAAATTTGTGGAAATGTGCAATTTCAAGAAGTGGAAAAAATCAAGTCCATTAAATGTACATAAAATATACAAACTTATTGAAAAGCTTGTTTTGTAATACCGCTTGTTTTGTAATACCTGTTTTGTAATACCTTTGTAATAATTCAGTGGCTGCATCCTTCAAAGGCTGAATTTAAAGGCAAATTACGTCACAGCGACGTGTGAAAATCAGTCCAAATGATTTTTTTTAATTCATTTTTTTTGTCAGTAATCATTGTAAATGAGCTTGTATGGTGGGTCCTTCAGTTCTTCATGTATTGCCTTTAAGCTATTTGTGTTTATAATAAAATATTTAGTTAATTTAGATCAATTTTTGATTTTCATTGTTTCCGTTTAGCACCGTCACAGTTGTGAGGTGATAGGAAATACGCCAGGGTAGGGGAGGGAATAAAGCTGAAGGCTAGACCGTCCAAATTTACAGACACTTTTTTCTGGTCTTAGCAGTCGACAAAAGACCCAGCCCTCATAGACCCGGTAGGTCAGGTCCTTCGAAGGATGCAGCCCCTGAATTTGGCACAGCTCATGTTTATGTCATTGTCATGAGCATTTGGGAAAAAAAGAATATGACAAATATCAAATCAGGAGTTGACATTTAATATAATAATAAAATGGACCTGACAGACTAGAAAAAAAATGTATTTTATACACAACTGTACTCCCTTGAAGGAGTCATGGGCAATAAATTACTAAATGCTATACAGTAAAAAACAAATTTCAATTCTTTGTGTATATACAATGAGACTTGTACAGAGCCAACTTTTCTTCCTAACATTCCTGAGTCCAATGTTTGAAATAAAGATAAACATGTTCCCCCACTTTGGTTAACTAACAATGTTGCACTACATCAACTTCTATGCGTCAAAAGAATTGGAATTTGTATAGCTAACAAAGACATCTGTATAGGTTAGAAAAAAGTACTGCAACCACACAGAACAGAGCAATGTGCAGCAATGACGGATGTCTTGTGTCTCTAGAATGGTTTGACCATGACCACCGTTGGAGAAGATGGATTTTCTTTGACCCTTGAGATCGTTTTTAGAGGGACAAGACAAATATTTGAGATGTATCATACTGAGACATCATGCTGGAGGTGAGATGAGGTAAAGGGAGAGTGAGAGATTAATACAATGGNGACAATGGGGGTGGGGGGGTACAAGGTGGGGAGGAAAGTGCAGCCTGCCTGCCTGGCTGACAGTTGCCTCTGTTGGATGTGACTTTCACAGTCTGCTGGCGGTTTGTGTGGAAGCCATCACATCTGTGACTGGCCGTTTGATTAATGAGCCTCTCAGCTTGTCTGTGCAGTTTGAGGAGGGGGCCATGGCCTTATCCCAGGCATCACTGATTTATTCGCCTTTGGAGCAAACCTCCAAGTATAACACACAAAATGCAATGGTGAACATTCACACCCATGCAGGCGTACACGTGTACCCCCCTCCACGACATCCTCACAGTACACAAGTGGGCCCGGCGCCTACGCACAAACGCGAAAGCGCATGCACAAGTTCATCAAGTTCACCCCCACAACCCCCATCCCGCTTACGGCTAATGAAAACCTCAATGTGTCAGCGCTGTCCAGAGGTAGCGAAAGACAAAACACGGCATGTATAACCAAGCAGACAAAAGATGTATTCTGTCTCGACCAAAACAAACTGCCGTCTGTGGCTGTCAGTCAGTGGAAGGGACACACAAGGGGATCGACAAGAAAAGAAAGCAGCTCTTCCTCAATGACACATCACACTCTCCTGATTTTCAAAAGTGACAAGTCTTTTGAATTCACGGCCTCGCAATATGGAGAGCTTGATGATGGCTTGAAAGAATCTCTTCTTGTTTCTTTGGCAGTAGCAGCCATGAAATGTCATTCCTGCTAACCTTGAAGCTCTTTCCCTTCTGTGTTATTTAATGCCTCCAAGACTAGGGCAAACAACGACTTGAAACAGAACAGCAAGACTGCCCTTTGTGTCAAATAAATGATTCAGTAAACACTTCCAGGTACATAAACAAGCATTAGAGTGTGTATGCTCTAACAAAGGATGCACATGTACTGTAATCATACACCTACACAAATTCCCCACCAACCATAAACATATTCTCCCCATTTCCTGAAGCATAAAGTAAAACCATTAATCCAGACACACTCAGATACAGCTTTTCCCCAGGTTGATCAGTGTCCGTGGAGGAAAACGAACATTCTGACATATTTGTTTTTATTTTATTCCCTGAGAAAAAAGCTCACCATATGGCAGCGCCCAGGAACAGATGGCGATTGCCCACTTTCTGAAAGCACAAGCGTCTACCACCGCAATTTAAGGAGCTGCTCAAGCAAGAGAATGCCACAGACTGGCATTTTTCCACAAACTGCTATTGTTATGGACCTAAGGGGTAACAGAAACAATAAGAAAATACAGACAAAATGCTTTGGTGTTTGAAAGTTACATTATAGCTTACAATGACAAAGTACTAAATCTATGCCATTCTGTTACTGGTACTGTTACATTGTTATAAAAAAGTAGACAGCTGCTTATTTATAAAAAATAAAAAATAAAAACAGCCGTGGGAAGCAACAACTTTATATCTACTGTTGGTCAATTAAAGAGGTCCTCAGACTGTCCCATTTTGATTTTCAGAAGAGATACTAGCAGCAGCAGGACCCCAAGACCTAAACATCATTGTCCTTGAATGATATTAGGTCTATATGATGGAGTAGAAGAGTGACCTGTGACACATAAAGTTTCATTACTCATGGATACCCTTTAACAAAGAGGTCAGAGGACCTTCTCTGACACACAGAGACACATGAAAATAGTTTCAAAAAGTCACCTTGGAAGACGACAGTTTAAAACCTGACTTTTCTGTGTAGCAACACAGTCTACTTTTTTCCTGTTTTGTTTTTATGAAAAAGAAAAATGACATAAAAGGTTTTGGCACATAAAGGCCTTTTGTAACACAATAGTAGGAAAGAAGAAAGGGATGGGTCAGCACTGCTTCCATTAATTTAAACCTATAAAGGTGTTGAGCTGCCTTTGATTGCTTTGTACAATAGTACGTAGATCCAGAGTTACAAGTTTCTGCGAAAGAAAAGACAATTTCAAAGGCTAACCAAGGACAATGTGAATAATTTCTCCATTTATAGATCCCCAAGTGAAAAGAAATGATTTTGGTTAAGTTTGAATCACTTAGTACTTTGACTCAACACCTTTATCAGAAAGAGTGGCTCATGACTTTTAAGTCAAAGAGTGAGAGGCATGGACACATTTAAATAATTAGATCATGACAATAAGTGCGAGACCTCAGTGTTCATTGTAGTGTACTGTATATTTAACGTGGGACTGTAATGCAACTAATTTTAGCGTTTCACAATA
Organism: Austrofundulus limnaeus; assembly: GCF_001266775.1. Taxonomy (NCBI): domain Eukaryota; kingdom Metazoa; phylum Chordata; class Actinopteri; order Cyprinodontiformes; family Rivulidae; genus Austrofundulus; species Austrofundulus limnaeus. The sequence continues at coordinate 614,495 of NW_013952494.1, forward strand.
TTAGCTTTGCAAACAACCTGACTGACACCATTGACAAAAGAAATCAAAGAATATACATCAATATAGTTAACATCATTTAAAAACACACTGTTACTGACAAAATACACGCATAAAAAGAGACAATAGATGTGTAAATACTAGTCCAGAATAGAAACACTCATTTATTTAAAACTTTATTTTATGTTTCTCCTTTTAAGACATAATACAGGTATGTACATACACAACCTATTTGAGACTCATCATCCAGGGAAAGCAAATGAAAATTAAGATTGCTTTGAGTGAAGAAATGATAATGTACTAAAACAAGGAAATTAAACACTCATTGTCAATAAAAAAAAAATGTCTACTTAAAAAAATGTGCAAATAATAGAAGACACACAGCAAAGATTCTTTCTAGAAACAAAGATTTTATAGTGGACATGAAAGTTGACCTGGCTTTTACCTTTCTGCATTCTGTGAGTCAGGTCATCAACCAATCAAATAATTTTTAAGGCCTGCCATTCATCAATGTGTTTTTCACTCTAGGACCTCCAAATTTATAGACAGAGCAAGAACACAGTATACATGTACCCGTATCGAACAGTTTCGAACAGTGCTTTAGGTTTAATCGGTGGATCTGTGTTTGACTACTCCACCTACTGTAGGCTGCATTTCTGAGTGCAGATCCACTGAGAAACTTGCTGTTTCAGTAATATTTAATTTAAAAACTGTACTTTTGAGGTTAAACAAATGTTCATAATGATTTTTAATAAATTACAAGTTAAAAGGGGCATGGAAATTTCTCGTTTGTATCGAAAAATATCGAACCGTGAGACTAAAGT
>NW_013952494.1:615644-616986 GCF_001266775.1 Austrofundulus limnaeus
TCCCTTTCCCCTGGGCGGGGTGAAAGGCTCTCCACCTCAAGCTTGGGTCTTCTACCAGAGGCCTGGGAGCTTGAGGGGTTTTTTGCAGCATCTCAGCTGTTCCTATAGGTCTGCACTTTTCTGGACTGAGATGTCAGATGTTTCTCCATGTTACTGTTAGGGCCACTTCTCCAGCATGGGGATCACTGCTCCAAGTGCTCCAATGGGCACTACAGTTATATATATATATATATATATATATATATATTAGGGTTGGGCAATATTGGCAAAGAAAATTTATCATGATTAATTGTGGTATTTAGCCAATAACAATTAATATGACGATCAATCCCCTGAGGTCCCTGGACGCCTGCATGTCCTACTCACATGACCAAATGAAATTACTCTACTGGGAAATATTTGCTCTCCATAAAAATCTATTCCAAATTGTGTCAAAAGTACAGACTTCAGGTTATACATACATTTTTAAATTGTGTTCATAGGCCAAGTTAAACCAGAGTTATGATAAATAAATTACAGAACTTTTTTTTAATGTTTGTCATATTTGAAGCAGAATGACTGAATCTGCCTGGTGGCATTAATTGTATTAATCATCAAGTGCCAAAAAATAATTGATTAAAGTTTTTTCTGATAATCACTAAAAGGCAGATTATGGGTCATGTGCAGAATTAATGGATGATGAGGATGTGAGTGAAGCAGAATTCAGCTGGTTTTCTCACAGAAAGTGTGCATTTCTGACTGAAATACTGTATCTTATGCCTCAGTTTATTCATTTTCTACATGCTGGATTCAAGATAATGTGTGTTCAAAGGCATACCTTTGGAAAAAAAGTATTTATACATTTAAAAAATTTGCACACCCCCCCCCCCGAAGTACCTCTGTGACCCCACAGTTGACGACCTCTGATTCATCCCTTCCAAAGAAAACCTATTTTAAAATTTGCTACATCATTTTTTACCAATTAAACAGGACTCAGCCAAGCCAGTTGACAATGCATTTAACAAATACATAGTCCAAAAATTTAGCACACAGACAAATCATCCATCTACATACACAAACAGCAGCAAGCTTGCCCATAGAAGCCAGGTCAGTCAGTCAACCCTGGGGTCCTATGGTATTAATCAGTCTAGTTTCTGCTGAAAAGCTCAATCTGCAGATGATGGATGAGCCATCAGGCTGGGGGAACGCAAGTGACAGGTGACAAAGAAGGACACACACACCTGTATAAATCCACTATCCCTCCTGTCTGGGCTTGATGCTACACCATCGAGACAGCACAATATAAATGTGTGTGTGTGTGTGTGTGTGTGTGTGTGTGTGTGTGTGTGTGTGTGTGTGTGTG
>NW_013952494.1:617031-623325 GCF_001266775.1 Austrofundulus limnaeus
GTGTGTGTGTGTGTGTGTGTGTGTGTGTGTGTGTGTGTACATGAGATGAGGTGGGTGTGTGCATAGTTGCGTGTGCAGGCAGAAGTGTCTCAGCGTGTGTCCTGTTCTTCTAATGAAGTCATCTGAACTGTGATTTAACAGCCCTGGTTTAAAAGCCTGCTGCCCTTAACTCATAGCCTTGCTCCATTAGAACATGACATAAACCCTGGGCACAATAACTGTCCTGCCACTATTACAATATATTGGAGGCCAATGGGACACTCTGCTAACTCTCAAAGTCTGCTGAGAAAAAAAATGCAAGGCATATTTAAACAGCACAGGTAAGTCATTCAAGGGACAAAAGCTGGTAGAATATAATGTGGTTTTTATTGTTTGAAATGGCAATGCTTTTATAAGTTTTTCATTCATATATAATATATTGTGTATTGCTATTTTTCCAGGGAATGACAGAGGTAGTATAATAACTGTTGTAGAGCCTCTGTGAAAAGGCTGGAAGAAATTCAGTTTGCAGTTGTGTAAAAAGTCTTATTTTTGTTCCTTTGAACAAAAAAAAATCATTGGATCAGAAATCAGGGTCCTTATCCTGCAAACAATTTCCAATAGCTTGAAAAATACTTTTGAGTCAGTGACGAATGTGAGAAAACTTTGGCAGCCTGCATGTCGCCAGCCATGAAAAGAACTTCCTGCTCTCCGTGACTGACTCAGGCAGAAGCAAAGCCATTCTCCAAATCCTCCATGAAATCTGCTCTTCTGGCCTAACAAAGAGAGGCTAATGAGGCAAATGACAGAATCTAAGACACTTTGATACTGTGAGATTAGGGTGAATTATATAACTTTTACCCCTCCCATCCCCATCCTTCTCATATTTGCAGGAGTTTCTTGTCAGATTTGACTACTATCCCTTAACATGTCACTCATAATGTCAAACTGCATGTTCAGCCTCCCCCTATCTGACTGAACATCCACCTTATTCGGCTTCTATTCATAAATGCCCCAAGCCTAATTTGGCTCAGTCGAGCAATGACAGTATCTGTTTTAACATGCAACAAAACAGCAAAAAAGGGAAGGAAGACTGGGGTCTGTGTGTGTATGTGGGAAGATGGCGCAAAGGCTTGAAGGCAACAACGCTCGTCATAGCACAGCACAGAGCTGCGTACTTCACCCTTATTAGGCCTGTGTCCTTGGCAGATGCAGAGCTTGCCCTTTGTTAGAAAGATGTGTGTGTTACAATGGCAGTGATTTAGAATGGATTGGGCGTAGGCGTGGAGACAAGGTGCAGTAGCCCCATAGCTCCCTGATAGCTGGCAGTGTGACAGCTGTGAATGGAGAACAGGGAACAGCCTGAAGTACTGCAATCTAATATGTGTCACATACCTGCATAAATATTTATGCCTGTTGCAGAGTAGAGCAGGAGGGAAAGAGAGGAATGGGATGATGGGATGGAAGAGGAGGTCTTAGACAAAAAAAAAAAAAAAACTTCTATCAGGTGACAATGAGATCTGAACTGTCCAGTCTTTATTTATCTAACAATTGTCAATTTGGACCCAAGGCTTTAAAATATCCCATGATTGGAATAAGAGGAGCACTAAATACATACTCAATTAAATGTGTTTTCTGTTCTATTTATTAAATGTGATTCATGATTATAATTTTGACTTTTAACAAAGACCAAAGCAAAACTACTAGCAAAAAATACCATTAAAAGTAATAGCTGACATCACGTGGCTGAGATGTATGCCAGTTCAAAATCATTGAGAGCGATTTCCCTCATTATTGTTCAGCTGGCACATATGCCAGATGAAAGTAATGATGAGCATAGAAGGAAGAGTTTTACCGCTTTCATAGAAAAAAAAAGTTTGCTGTGTGGAGGAGGAGGAGGTGTTACTTTAAATCAGGTTCAAGCTGTCAGAGTGATTGCATTTCTTTGCTTGATTAACTTATGTTCTGGTTTAATCAACGAACACAAAAACAGTTGTTTGTTTATAAGAGAACTGTTTAAATCAACCTTTAAGAAAAGGCTTTGATTTCTACACGTTTAACACATTAGTTTTCCTTAAAAATCCAAAGTGCAAAGTTTAATCTGAGCCAAACATTCTTGGTCATGAGCTTTTTACACAAATTTAACATCTAGAGGAAAATAACAGAAAACAATTTATTTTATTTTATTTTATTTTTTTGATTCATTTGAGTTTAGTGGCTTTTTCCACCAGAAATGAAAGCAGCTATAAAACAAAAGGAACATTTGTGTATCAGTAGCAAATGAAAAGTTTTACCTGTTGGCCATCAGACTCCTGAAGGTGACCTGACTCACGCCCTCATAGGCTGGCAGCAGCCTCGGCCAGTCCCAGGTCCACTCAACCACGGCACTCTGTTGATGCATGAGGAGAGCGTATTGTTAGTTATTAATCAAGGTTAATACCATCAGTGCATTACCGCTCCAGCTGGGACCCACTAACAAAGGAGGAGGGGGTTCGCCAGCATAGGCCATGACATCAGGCGATCAATCATGTCCGCACAAGAAGGTTTTTATTCCAATAAGACAGCAATTAATTTATAAAACCATTTGGGGGGATGTAGCCATCATTTATAGAAAGATAAATCAATTTTTGGAGTGAGTCGTTACTCTTCTTGCTATGTATTTTTCTCTTTCCATCTTCAATGGCAACCTGCCAACCCCCCCAAACCCCCCGACCCCCTTTTCTCTCCATTTCTTTTGATCTCTCTCCTTCTTAGATACACAAACAAACATACATATGACCCAACACACTAGAAAGCATTACCAAATTGAGGAATCAAGTAAAATTGTTACTTTGATTGCTAAAATGTCACATTTAAATCCAGGTGGAGTAATGAAAAAAGATGATTCCATTTCACTCCATCCATCCATCCATCCATTGTCCATCCATCCATCCATCCATCCATCCATCCATCCGTCTGTCCGTCCATCCATCCATCATCCATCCGTCCATCCATCCATCCATCCATCCATCCATCCATCCATCCGTCCATCCATCCGTCCATCCATCCATCCATCCATCCATCCATCCATCCATCCATCCGTCTGTCTGTCTGTCTGTCTGTCCGTCCATCCATCCATCCATCCATCCATTGTCCATCCATCCATCCGTCCATCCATCCATCCATCCACCCGTCCATCCAACCAATCATCCATCCATCCATTCATCCGTTCATCCATCAATCCATCCATTCATCCATCTATCTGTTCATCCATCCATTCATCCATTCATCCATCCATCCGTCCATCCATCCATCCATCCATTGATCTGTTCATCCATCCATCCATTTGTCCATCCATCCATCCATCCATCCATCCATCCATCCATCCGTATAATGCAGTTATTTTTCTCTTCATGTTTTGATTAATGAGTCGAACTTTTTTTAACGCCTTCTGTCTTATTTGACAAACAGCACTGGCACCTGAAACAGAGAAGGCATTTTAATCATTCTCTTAATAGGGTATTTCTATGCAAAGCTATGCAGTCTCCATCGATAAGCTTAAAATGGGCCAAGTCTTGGATTTAAGATCTGACTGTTCATTAAAAACCATAGCAACAAACATGTCCTCAATAGACTGCTAACGTAAACATACATATAATTTGTTTGTTTAAAGTATAAAGCCTACATTAATATNTTACTGTTAGGGCCACTTCTCCAGCATGGGGATCACTGCTCCAAGTGCTCCAATGGGCACTACAGTTATATATATATATATATATATATATATATATATATATATATATATATATATATATATATATAAAATTGTTTTGTGTAAGACCACCAGAATATATCTAAACAGAAAGGAGAAGGTGAACTTAAGCTACTTGTAACTAGACCTAATACCTCCATGACAGAGAGAAAAAAATAACTGAACATCATGGTGACACTCCTGGGGATAGGTTGCAATAAGAGAATATGTGGTTCAAAGCGCTAAAGAAGTGCACTTTTAGACTGCACTCCCCTTTAACATTACTCATTTCTTTATGAAAAGAAAATGTCTCTCATCTTTTCACTTTTCCTGCATTCTTTTCTTCCCTGCCATCCAAGCCCCATGCTTGGAAAAGGCAGCGACCTTTGGGAAACACGAAAGCCAAGCCCCAGAAAGACCTGACAGCTTCAGAGAATTTTATAGTATCCAGTTCACAAGGGACTCAAACAGCTTTTCACCTTCAGCATTAAGCATCTGGCCTTGGTTCAAGATAAAATGACACTGCAATGCATGTGAAAAGTTCACCTACACTATGCAAAGTCTGAAAACTATAAGCTCACTTTTCTACTCATTTAACTGTAGATGAAAATTCATTCAACTGGCATTAGAATTCATTCCAAAGAATATATTTTATTACCAAAGTAAACTATAATGTTAATCTTAAGACTTAACAAACCTGATCCAGCTTCTTCTTGCCAACATGGTCAAATTGAAGAAGTGGGTTGAAACGGACAATGTGAGCAGGATTCTCTGGACCAACATTAAAATTCACCAAAAGACTGGATTCCTTCAGAGGGTCGGTATGTTCATTCAGTTTAGACATCAAGAGTTCCTGAATCCAAAATATAATGGGAAATTAAAAATGTCATGCCTTGACAGGATACAGCTTTCAGTAAATAGTCTGAAACAGTCTGAAAAAAGCATAAGAAAGGAAATTAAGTATAACAGGCAGATAATCATAATTAATTGTGGTTAAATGATATCAAGTTTGATTGAATCTGCAAAAATCTTTGAAGGACTCGAGTCCCATTTTCTTCAATTAAACAGCCTTCTCAAAGTAAAAATAAAATCAGTAAACAAAAAACAAAACTTTTTTATGTTCTGCTCTGTTTTCTGTAACCTTCTGTTTTGATTTTTATATCAGTTAAAAGATACAGCATAGTGTGTTGCATGTGTTATTATGAGAACATGTGTATCTTGTTGTAAAGTCACTCTATTTCCATCAGTCACCTTGACATGAACTGCCACTCTCTACTTTTACCATCTTGTCTGTCCCTGACCAGCATATTTTTTACCCTGACTTTAGTTATGCAGAGATGCTGAGTTACAATCACAACTGCACATATTGCTCTAAATTAAAATTAAAACATACGTTGTGTCTGTTTTATGTTTTTGCCATCTTAGACAGACTGAGGGTGAGAAAGCAAAACACTATGTATAGTGCTGTTATTTAGTCTGCAGGTTTGGCTTAGAAAGAAGGATAAACATTTGTTTTTTTTTCTAATCGGCTATAAAATAACACTGAAACTGAATGAAAGTACTATATTTCTAAATTATTCTAAGTATTTTATATCTACACTATCCTATGTTAAGAAATTGTATTTTTATTATTGTCTTTTTTTACAATGTCAGTTGTGTCACCTGCCACATACTTATGACAAAATATTATTTTTGTATATGCCATTCATATTAGCTCCAATTGAAATCAACTATTTTTTATTAAACATTTGAACTAATTTAACCTAACTATGTACAATAGTTACATGCAAAAAGAAAGAAATATATACAATTAAAAACGAAAACCTTTGTGTTTATAATAAATCATACAAGCCTGTGTGACTAAATCTCTTCTACACTGAGAAATCACTAAAGGTTTGCACCCTTGAGGTCACCTGCACATGAGAAGATCAAAGCCAGCTGACTGCACACAAGCAGTAGCCCTCTTCCCTCCGTCTTCCCCTCATGAACAGCCTGCGGCCTCAGGCCAGCAGCCACCTAATTGCTGGGGAGAGCGAGTGCTTCCCTACCTCATTGCCTTGGATGATGTGATAGATCTGCCTCAGGTACTGGCTGCCACCTGCTTTGTGGCACACCTCCAGCAGAATCAGGCCTATTTTCTGCTCAGTCAGTTCAGCTGCAGCAACTTCTCTCTCCACTCCTTGCTCAAATATGCTGAGAGAGGAACAGTGATGGGAAGAAGAGGGGGAAAAATGTGAAAGTGAACATCAGAACAAAATGCAGAGTGGGGAAAGAGAAGGGGGAGATTTACTTTGTGTTTAAAAAAGGAATTTGAGTTGAAAATTGCTAATTGTGGCTCTAAGTATAACATTTTCAACGTTGTTTACTTTTTCGTCAAACCACTTACTTTAGAGGACACATTAGTTTTAAATTAATGTAACTCATTTTAGATTTTTACGTATTTGTACATTGTAAACTGAAGATTTTTTTGATGGAATTTATTTACGACAAAGGGTCAGAAATCATAAGATTCTTTTCTTCTTCTGCTACCTTTCATTTAATTTGATTTGTTTTTTGTTGTATGTTGAATTTGTGTTGTTTTGTTT
>NW_013952494.1:624630-627807 GCF_001266775.1 Austrofundulus limnaeus
CAATATTATCGTTTATCGCAATAAATTTTGAGACAATTAATCGCCCAGCAAAATTTGTTATCGTGACAGGCCTATCCCTGGCATACGCCCACATCATTTCCTGCCCTTTCTATATGGATGGGTATCACACTACCGTCCATCAAATCTTCTCCTTCACATACACTTCCTGTCATTGTTCCTTCTCTCTTCCTCTTTCCCTTGTCCCCCTTTGTAATTATAATATGGCAGAAGCCGTGTTGCCTGTCAGCCAGCCATTGGCTGTTTGACATTGAGGGTGAAAAAGAAGAGGAGTTCCCGTCTTGTCCGTAGACATCGACTCGTTCTTTTTGCCTGGCGGCCTGGCGGCAGTGTTGTCGGCGGTGGTGGCTGTGCATCCGTGTCAGCACCTGCGCTGTATCCTTTCCTGTCCATCACTGTGCAGGTGAAGCAGATGATTGGATTCAGTCAGTGGGGTGATTAATGAGGGCCCCTCTGGATTTGGGACAGCCTATCAATCATGTCATTAGGGCCAATGTGCCCTGAAAGAGGCAGACCTCCGCCAAGGAATAACTGCATTCATCTTCATCTGTGTATGCATCCCGTCAGCCCAGCCAGGGTCACCATGATGGAGAACAATAATCTTCTCCTCTACAAATTACTTTGCAAAGACAAGGTGGGTGACGCAACGACGAGGGTTACAGTTGGTAAAGGAAAAAGGGAAAGTGAGATGAAAGAACAGATTAAAGCTCACACAAGGGGCAAATGTATTTTGTCAAAGGTTTTACTCTGCCATGTGATGCCAGCAAAATAAAAAAGTGCCAGTTGTTTTTGGAGTTATTAAATCCACGGCTCTCTCTGTGTGACACTGTACTCTGATTGTTTACAAGTCAGGCGTCACTTCCCTGTGAAGGTTAGTTTAATGAATAGTAATGATCCTACTGAATGCCTCCGACAGGTGATACATAATCACTCTTCTTTCATTTTTTCCACTCAACCCCCCCTCAACAGCTTTCCACTGTCCCATCTGTTCTCTTGATCTCTCTTCTTGTTGCTGTAAAACACAGCTCTTCCTAGAACTGGTTGCCGCTTAGTCAACGTTTTGATCCATTTTTTTTAAAGTTGTTACACAATTCAATCAACTTTTCACAAGAGCGAACGCATCCAGGGTTTGTTTGTCATGATGAAGTGAGCAACCAGAGATGCCATTTCTGGGAATGAGCAACAAAACACAACGCCAAAGGTCATCGATGAACTTAAAATGAAAGCTGTTTTCCCATCATTCCAGGCTGCAGACCTCTCAGTCAAATGGCATGCCCATCACACCACTTACCACAGCACACATTTGAGATTCATTTATTTTACTCAGAGCTTTTAAATGAAGAATTAGCTTGACGACACTATACATCAGACCTTGAACACTCAATTAAAAAAGCCAGTTATGTATTATTATTTTTGGGTTACATTTTTAAAGTGTCCTTTTAATCTCAAGCAGCTAAAGGCAACATCAGTCAGGGTGATTGGTTTGAACCTTATTATTTACCAGACTGTCAGCCCTCAACCTCGATCTTAGTAATCACGAAACTGAGACAATCTGACGGCATGAAGAAGCATTTTTTGCAATTAAAATGCTCTCACTAAAATTCACTTTAATCAAAAACTTACATGAGAAAAATGATGGATGAGAAATAAAAGAGAGCAGCCCTTGCCTTGACTTCTTATTAACCATTCTGCTGCCATTGGGTTAAAATTACCCACAAGGCCTCGGTTTTAAAACAGAGACCCTTTGGGTCATTCTGACTCAAGGGCAACAGGAGGACTTATCCCTGTCTGGGGCTTCTCACCTGTCTGTGCAGAGCTTGCGAGCCTTTTGCAGCTGCATGTTCATCCACTTGGGTCTTTTTTCTTCTAGAGCCTGAAGAACTATGTGTACCGTAAGTTTGGGAACACCCTGTTGTAAATAAGATAAATAAACAAAAGCAAGGTGCACATCAAATCAATCATAAGTACACTATCTGTGAATCAATGATACATCAAAGGAAGCACACAAGCCAGGATGTACAAGTCACTGCAATGATGTTAAAATAAAAAATAAAAATTAAATTAAACTGCAGAATTGTTTTCAAGAATCTTATTTTCGATTATCAACAGACATTTACCTTTTGCTGAATGCTCAATGCAGCCTGTAGACACTCCGCAAGCAGATGGAGGCCATCCTTTGCCCCACCATCCAGAGTCAGACCACTGATCTGCTCAAGAGTGTTTGTTTCCTCCAGGCCCTGAATCAAGCAGCCCAGCAGGGCCCAGAGCAACAGGCCCACTGAGCGCAGCTGCCGGGAATGCTGAGAGAGGTGCTTTTCTGCCACTTGAAAAAGAAAGCGAATGGAGAGAGGCAAGGATGCTACAACCGAAGGCAGGTTGGTGAAAACAAAAGACAGTCCTTGGATTGCAAAAGATATGGTACCTGGTGGAAAGAAGAAACACAAGGTTTGGAAAACAAAACTAGAATGTTGTTATTAGTGTTCATAAATGTGACAGAGTTTGTGCTTACTCCCACTGACAGTGTCTTTTCCCCTTCCTTCGAGTATTTTAACATCCCAGTCCTTGGGTATTTTAGCCATGATGCTTTCTGGCACACTTTCTTTGAACAGGGTTCCTTTGGACTCATCTGTGGCCTGCCAACTGAGCACCATGGACACCAGGTGAACCAAAATGCTATTGGTTGACTTTGTTACCACTTCTCTGACACACTTGACCACCACTGGTACCGTCTGTGTTGTGTCTTTTAGATGATAGCAAAAAAGAGGCAAAAAATACCAAGTCAAAAAAAGACAAGTAAAACCTTATGTCATGTACTGAAGGAAATTTATCCTGTTTATCACTGATTTTTAATGCATTACACTTTTTTATGTATCCATTCATTATCTTTACCAACTATAATTTTTCTCTTTTCAGATCACAGGAAAGCTGGTCCCAGATGATCCCCATAGGTCATTTTGCAAGAGGCGGTGTACATCCAGACAAATGAGACAAACAACCATTCGCACTCTCACACACATTTAGGAATAATTTACAGATACAAATTAACCTACCATGCAGACAGAAATTCATACCTAGAGAGCGGGAGAGGGAGAGAGAGAGGAGGAGGGGAGAGAGAGGGGGGGGGAGAGAGAGAGAGAGAGAGAGAGAGAGAGAGAGAGA
>NW_013952494.1:627870-632390 GCF_001266775.1 Austrofundulus limnaeus
AGAGAGAGAGAGAGAGAGAGAGAGAGAGAGAGAGAGAGAGAGAGAGAGAGAAAACATACCTGGAACACAAACCACAAACTTTGATATTTAGACAAGAAAATAAAGTAAATTTGAATAAGAGTGTGTAAATGACAGGTTCATTCACACAGTTTTTTTAATGCAAATGTATTTTTTTCATTAAGTAAATTCAATTTATTTGGAGTTCTGCAGTTATGCATGTATTGTCGCATATTTTTTAAAAGTTGAAGCTATTATTATTCGGAATGCCACTGTAATGGACTTACAACTTGTTCAGGCTGTACACTGCATTTTGCATAATGACCACTGGAGACAGATACCAGCTACACCATCATGTTAAGTATATGTTGCATTATTTTATTTTCTGCTTTTCAAATATGCACTGGTCAATGTGCCTGCATCAGATATAAATCCCGTTTTCAAGAAATGTGAAAATATGGATCTAATAATGACTTGACTCAGATGTTGACATATTTTCTTGAACTATTTACATAGCATAGTATGGGTAGCTTCAATTTAGATATTCTCAATCAAACACAGTGGCCTGACGGCAGGACTGTCTTTATCTGGTACTGTGTTTTAAATGGTCTAAAGTAAACTGAGAGGCTAGAACATGAAACGATATGCCTTTTTAAAGAAAAAGCCATCTGTCATACATGTGTGGTCTGGACCTACTTCTGTAAAGTGAGTTGATTTTCACATTACATTGACTTCATTATATTGACATGTGTATTGATTTGAAACAACCTTGTGTGATGAAATGTCAGAATAAGTAGTGCAACAGTCAAACTCTCAATGTAATCTCCGAAAATTAACTCAGCAAATGGTTTAAATAGCAATGGGGGCACTGGGGGTATCCTGTAACCAAAATTAAAATATGAAGATTTGTAACAGTTCAATAATTAAACTAATTATCCTGTGAGGATAAATGATGATTGCTTGACATTGAAGATTCCTCTCTGGCAAACTCTTTCGTTCATTCCCTCTGTCGACCCCTCCCGTGCTCTGTCCCCATCCAAATGCTCTTCTCCAATCACCCTAATTTTGGCTACAATAATTACCACACACCCAGGATATAAGAATCTCCACTAAAAAGAGCTTTCTACTCCACAGGAGTTCTGATTAAGCTGTGCACTAAAGCTTTGCATCAGAAAAAAGCAAAAAAGAACCGGAGAATTATTGCAGTCAGTGAAACAATGTATTATACTGTATGTTAGCTAGTGTGCACTCAATGTCAGCATTAGCATTTGAAAAAAAAAAGTAAACTAAAATTCTAGAAATTCTTTGGGAACAAAACTCATATCTCTGTGAAAGGTAGTGTGATACACTACATTTGATTGAATATTATGAAATTAAAAGCATGTGTGTTTCAAAACCTTATTTTGGTAATTTAGATATGTAAATAAAATTACATATTTTAAAGTTCAAAGACATATTCTTTAGCTCAGACTCAAACTTGGTGAAGCATTTTTTTTCTTCCCCTCATACCATAAACACTCACTTTTAGCTCATTGTCTCCTTGAGAGTTTGCTCTAAAATGCCCAATCTGCACTGATTGGTTAGTTTGTTGCATATTAGCAGTTCCATGAGAGCATATCCTTTGTTGTTTGAAATGCGCCAAAGTAGCTACTTGACATACATTATTCAGAGTTCTTCAGAGTAATGTCAAGTACACAAAATATTTTTGATATAATAAATCCCTGGACAACAAATAAAGGAATTCTCACAGCTCCGTACAGACAAGAGGTTACTTATTCAAAAGACAATAACTGTATGAAGAGTACAACACTTCTGTAACCCCGGTTCTCTAGAGAAACATGAGGTGTATTACTGTTAGATATGCCTCCCAGTGCACATCTCAGTGTGTCCATCTTGACTGACTGATGACTGTAATGTCTGTGTTTCCCACCCTTTAAGTAGCTCACACAGCCTCATTAAATTTAAGCACCTACTCTTGCTTCCTTCATCGGTACAGTCCAGTGAGGTTTTTTCACTTATGCTACTCTACTATCCTGGGCTACCCAAGTAATCTTGTGCTCCCATTCAAAGTGCATGTTTTTACTAAGTCACACAGTAGTATGTAGAAGCTTGAGTATTGCCAGAGGTTGTTAAGTTAAACAAATATCAGGATTAAATGTGTGGCCCCCTGATTCTATGAGGGCCCAGAATTGAGCATTGCACACGGAACACTAGAGGCAGAGAGGTCCAACTTATTAAAACAGGCAAAAAGTAAAAGAGTTAAAGAATGAGCTGCTTGCAACTGCTCAAAACCCTCCGGTGGAAGACTTATTGAAAGACCCTAAAAATAGGAATCATTTGTTTAAAAACAAATAAGCACCATCTACCATAACACCACAAATATATTTAGCATGGAAAGTAGATAAATGTGTGTTTGGAAAGTTATTTCTTTGTTGTAATATTGCTTCTTGGCAATAAATCTTATACTCGGAACCTGATTGGCAGCACTTGGGGGTACATGAAGCTCAAAACAAGAGTCAATAGCAACGGTACTGTTAGAAAGCCTGCTTGTCTGATTTATTAAATATTGCTGGCAGAAAGATGTCGAGATGAAATTCTGCAACCAGTGGAAATCCCATACCTCCACAGTCTGGGATCAAACTTTATCCTCCAAAATGACAACGCTTGCCCCCACAGAGGCTGGTTTATCAAAGACTACCTCCAGAATTTGGGAGTAGACGGGTAGGAATGGCCTGCCAGCAGTCCTGACCTCCACCCCACTGAACATTTGTGGGATCATCTTGGGCTTGATGTTTGTGCCAGAGTGACCAACACAACCACATTGGCTGACTTGTGACAAAGGCTGGTTGAAGAATGGGAAGCCATCCCACAGCAGTGAGTGCCCAAGCTGGTGACCAGCATGAGGAGGAAGTTGTGGCTATGTATGGTTCTTCTTCACACTGCTGAGGCTCCTGTCTGTTAAATGAATAATTTATTTACTTATCTTTTTAATAAAATGTCCTGTTTCTTCAAACTTCAACCCAGTCCACTAAACGCCAAACAAGTCAACGTCAGAATAAGCTGCTTGACAATGACAGAGAGGATTTGGCATATTTTTTCATGTGCGCAACCCACATACTAAGCTCTGCTGCTCAACCCACAAATGCATGTTCCTTATGAATTTTACACCATTTTACACCATTTTAAAAGGGAATTTAACAGGCGGTATAAGATTTATTACCAAGAAGCATTGTTACAACAAAGAAATAATCTACCAAACACCAGTTTCCTTTCTTGTTGTGCAAGGTTTATCAACCAACGGTGCTTTTACTTTTACTTCCTACTTGTTCAGGCTTTCTGGTTCAACATCTGGTGATGCACTCATGGCAGGACATGCCTGCTAATGCCTATAATTAATCCTTGTCTGTTCCATTAAATATTGCTGCCAGCTATAAAAGAAAGAAAATTTCTTTCAGAGTAAGGAATACAACATATCACACTTTATCATTTCGAAACCAGCTTTTATATTGCAGGTGACTGTTTTATTCATTCCTATGAGACAGTTCAGATCAAATAATCATGATTGCTTTATTTTGACTTGTTTAGAGCTAAACTGTAAATTTTGTATTGAAAAATATACCGTATTTGCTAAGACGCAGTATGCAACACTTGAGTTTCTAAAAGTGCCAAGAAAATCGTATCTGTCTGTGTGTTCTTTGTCTTTTTCTTTAACATTTTGCAGTAATGACCTCTGAAACAGAACATTACCTGCCAGTGCGTAGAGATGTTTCCAAATGTGTGCCCTCTCCAGGTATGGCTGTAGGGCCTGAGTCAAAGCCTTGGGAACATTATTCAACCAGGAGAAGAGGTTGAACAAAGCAACTATGAAGTCATCTCCTGCCATGCAATTCTCTCTGCACATTTCTAAGCCGCTCTCCTGGCAAAAATCTGAAAACACAGAGTCAGCCTGGTGAGACACCTGCGCGAACTGTACAAATACATGTGTGGATATTCAAAGCGTTGATGAATTTTTAAAATCTTCTGGAGGACCTGACACACACAAACAATCAAATGCACTAAGAGATGAAGCTTACTCACATGGAAGCATATGCTCAAGAAGTGTAGGAGACTGTAAAATATGTTTTTTTTATTATAATTCTTAAAATAACTACATAGTTGTGTATGAAAAGATGTAAAACCCTACTCTATAAAACAACATCTTGATTTCTCGGAACAAAAACACATACTGGAAAATGTCAAGGCTGCCTTGCCTGACACATGTTAACAGAAAGGGTGAACAAAAGACAGAGTGGAATAGAAGGAGAAGAAAAACCCACATCTGTGTTAGTTGGAAAAAAAAACTTGAAAAAGAAACAGATTTCAAAGCCCATGGCTGTGGGATCCATGGTACATGGAGACAGGAAGTGAAAAAGGAAGAGGTTTTGACAGGGTGTCCTTGTGGGGGTTGCTGTCTGAGCAGAGGGCTGAGGATGGAGGTGTGTGTGTGTGTGTGTGTGTGTGTGTGTGTGTGTGTGTGTGTGTGT
>NW_013952494.1:632458-636607 GCF_001266775.1 Austrofundulus limnaeus
TGTGTGTGTGTGTGTGTGTGTGTGTGTGTGTGTGTGTGTGTGTGTGTACGCCCATATGGATGTCTGTATGTGTGTTTTGTGTGCTTCTGAGGGTATTTGTGTGTGCGTGTGTTTTGTTGACAGGGATTGCTGAGGAAAGGCCCGCTGCTCCAGAGGTGGCAGACATCTAGTGGTCTGTCAGTCTACTGTGTGGGAGATGACAGCTATTTGTATAGAAGAGTGTATGCAACGCTCCAGTCAATGAGGAGGTACTGTGTTTTGATGGAGGGTGGGATGACTTCCCACTGACTAATGCTGGACTATTTTAAAATGACAGACAGAATTAGCTGATGCATTGCACTGACAGATCAGAAATGTAAATAATATTCAGGAAGAAAAAATAAATAAATAAACAGATGCCATGTTGTTTAGGTTTAGCTGCTCCATTAGACGGTAAACTTTATTTGTTGTTACTTCGTTTTTTGACGTGATTCCTTTTTCCAAATACTAAATGTTCCACTAAAATCAGCAATATGGTTATCTTGTGCTTGGCAATAGGTTGTACAAATTGTCAGATTGGGGGAAAGTCAAACTCATCATTCCATTGTTTCCCACACATAATCAAGATCTGACTGGATTACAGTATGGAACAACTATAGTATATATGAAGCTACCATAGGGAAAAAAATGTCTAAATACACACAACAGTTAGAATGAAATGTTTGTTTATAGTTTACCTGTGCAATTTGCCATCAAAGTTATTTATTGTGTAAAGTTAATTTTTGTATTACATACCAGAGAAATGTTGTATGTACACTGAAGTGGTTAACATGTTGATTAGAATATGTCAAACAAGAGTTTCCTCACCATGGGCATTTTCAAAAACGGCTAAGCCAAGGACTTGAAAAAAAGGTCTAATAATTATTTAACATTCGTATTTGCACAGAAAATATGAGTTTTGAGTGTATGTAGAGGAACTTCCTTCACTTTAAACTTATTAGTTGACTGTTGGGTCTCAGGTGATTATTTTTTTTCTTCTCACCTCCATCCTGGGTTAGAAAACAGTGGAAAGGCAAGTTTGGTTTATCCCCTTTTGCCAAGCACAAGATAAGATAACATTTCACTGACGGATCATATTGTAGGGAAAAAATGTTGTACTTTTAACAGAAATTACATGAAGTAATTAAGTGAAGTTTGGCGTCCAATAATGCAGCTAAACATCTATTTTGCAATTCTCCGACATACATTGTCCATCATCCTATCATTGCTTGTGAACGACTGAGCCTTTCGGGGATGCTCCCTTTATACCCAGTCATGACATTCACCTGTTTCTAATTAATCTGCTCACCAGTAAGTAGAATGCTCCAAACAGGTGTTTTGGAGCATTCCTCAACTTTCCCAGTCTGTCGTTGGCCCTGTCCCAGCATTTTTGGAAGGTGTTGCTGACAATATTTGAAAAACAAAAAGAACAAAAAATGTTTTTTTTTCCCTTTGAACATTAAATAGCTTGTCTTTGTGGTGTACTGAATTAAATATAGGTTGAAATAGATTTGCAAATCATTGCTCCTGTTTTTATTTATGTTTTACAAAATGTTTTCATTGGAACTGGGGCTGTAATTGAAATCTGCAGTTCAACTAACTTTCAAAAGTGGTAAACCAAGCTGACCCACAATCAGCAAATTAAGCGTCATTACATGGATCAGACAGGCTTCTTTTTCACTACCTGTGTGGTAAATGGTCCTTAAGGGGAGAGCATTATGAATATCACTTCTCTGACTGCAGTAGGGCAAAGAAATAAGGTTGACTAACATTCATTTTCACTTGGAGTGCTGGAGAGCATGGCAGGTTAACTAGGTGCCTTTTAATAATGATCCCATTACGAAGCAGCAGATGACTTCAGAAAAACAGATGTCAGTGCTCTGGCACATCTCTGTGGAGTTTCCACAACTTCTGCAGCGCACAATGATTCCACTGTTTTTTTTTTTTTTTTTTTCTGTGCTGATTTCTAATTCGCTTGTTCTATTTTCCGTGGCTTTTTCCTGTCTCAATGCGTTTCCAACCTTGATGCTCAGCCAGCGCATACACCTGTTTATCTTCCGGACAACCAGTCAACCAGTCACAAGGGCCCTTTCTGAAAACCCCTTTAATTGGAAGCAGACACACTGAAGACAATAAAAAAGCCTGAGTGTACCTGAGGTACTGTGCCTTTCAGTTTTGAGTAGGCATACAACCGGAGACAAAAAAAGGAGCTCCATTTTTAAAATGGTAGTTCCACTAGCAGCTGATTTGAAAAGGCAGAACACACTGACCTGAATAGACAGATGTGAGGGGAAAAAAAAGAATAACTGCAGTAGTTTGAAATCAATGTATTATTTATGCATGAGTTAGTTGAGAGTGGAATTTGTATCAATGGTGGCTTGTCTAAAAACATACGGGGAAGTGCAGCCGCTTATTGGAGTGAAGGCATTCCAGTCAAGCTGTTCCTTTCCGTCAGTCTGTATCCTGGTTAATTATCCTGTCACGGTGATAACACGTGAGAGTCAGCGCTTCTAGTGTTGATTTACGGCGGCGTGCAGGGAAAGGCAACGCACGGCCTCTGAGTCAGACCCAAACCAAGCGAGAGAACAAGGCAGTGAGAGCTGTTATTAATGAGGTCGCTATAATGTGAATTAATGTGCGAGTGCACAACAGTCTTTAAAGGTTAGACTGTTGCCATGTGGAGGAGAAAAGAAGGAAGGGAAAATCTTTAAAGGTCAGAGCAAGTGCTCTGCCTGGGCCAGTCGAGTGTTTATTACTTCGCTCTATTGATTTAGTAATGATGATGACCACGGTGAAAATGATGATGATAGCAAAGATGCTGATGATAACTTCATAAAATGGATAGAGCTCATCTTCAGTCTCTATAACTAGCTTAGGATCTTGGAGCACCATAATTAGGACACTAGTAAACACTTCCCACAGATGTCCCCTGTGGAAATCATTCTGTAGGCCTAGATTACAAAAATATGAAAAATTAAAGAATAAAGGGGGTCAATGTTCTGCTACAAGATGAGCAGCATGAACAGTGCAAAAAAAATACATAAGCCATCTTTTATGTTCACAAGTACAAGGCATTGTACACTTAAATCTATCAAACAAAGACTCACAAGAATTTTCCAGGAGTATTCTAGGCAGGTGGCAGTCTCCATGCAGCAACATTCGCAGCAGCAACTTGGGGCTGTATCCTGGGTCAGAGGTCAGCAGTCTCAACTGGCATGCCAAGGCTGCCTCACTCATCAGGCCATCACTGGGAGAGATGAAAGAGCAAAGGAGGAGGGAGGAAAACGTTGACAGTTCTGCAGTGTCAGGTGAGTTTTCAGATAGAAGTCTATTTAGCAAGAGACCACAAAGATGGAAGAAGACTTCACAAGTCAAAGAGAGCAACGGAAGTCTTGGATGACAGTCTGGGAGGTAACAACTGGGGAGTAGCTACAAGGATCCGTTGCTTCAGTGTCACTCACTCTGTATAAATTCAGAGTCTAAAAATACCTTCATCCTTGCTTACTTGTAGCTTGCACCAGGAAGGA
This sequence comes from Austrofundulus limnaeus, assembly GCF_001266775.1. NCBI lineage: Eukaryota > Metazoa > Chordata > Actinopteri > Cyprinodontiformes > Rivulidae > Austrofundulus > Austrofundulus limnaeus. The sequence continues at coordinate 636,004 of NW_013952494.1, forward strand.
ATTAGCTCTAATCTTAGCCAGCTAAAAGCAAATTAACATTTGGGAGACGGCCAAATACATGAATATACAGCAATACCCCCCTCCTACATCTTTTGTATAACCAAAAGGCTGCAGCCAGCTGTGAGTAATGAGCCGTATCCTTGGTGTGTCTAAATGTACGAGTGTGTATGTGTGTGTGTGTACTCTTCAGAGCCTCTGTTTGTGGTTATGTACAAGTGCAAAGTGCGAGAGCACGCTGACATGTGCGCCTGCATGTTACTTTATACATCTCAATAAAATCTAATGGAAAGAGTGGTCAGAGTTGGTCTTAAGAGAAAGGAGGCGGGGGGGGGGGGGCACAGGGGGTGTCTGCCCAGAAATTAACCATTCCATCTGAGCCAAAAGGCTCAAGCAGAAAGCACCCTGCTGCTTGACTGAAGAAAACTATGCCTCAGTCTGACAGCACAATTTATGATGTCACTGGGACTGCAAATCCATAAGAAATCCTCCTTTAACAGCACTGATAAATCTACAGTGCTGGGTCAGCTTACAAAAAAAAGGCAAGACACACAGATAGAAGCATAAACACACACACACCCCCACCCACACACACACACACACACAC
>NW_013952494.1:636695-662889 GCF_001266775.1 Austrofundulus limnaeus
CACACACACACACACACACACACACACACACACACACACACACACACACACACACACTCTAAAGTGCAAAGGCAAACAGACAACTCAAAGCATGACAGCACAAAAACAAAAATGCAGGAAAAACATCAAATGTTTGTTAAATTTGAATGTTAGAAAAGTTTTTTTTTGTTTATCTCTAGGGATTTGAAAGGTACCTTAAATAACATTTACACTTTTAATGGGCCGAGGAAAGATTTGTGAATTACCGTTGTGGCCTGGCTTTGGCTTTTGGCTTTTTAAAGGACCCTGGTGCCACGCATCAAAGCAAGATGGAGAACCAGATGTTTAAAATAAAAACCATAAAATTAAACACGTTTTAGTTATTTAATTCTCAAAAGGAACGTATGTGTTCCTTTGATTTGTGCAGCTCTGGCTGGAAGAGGTTTGAGAAAAGGAGAGGGTGGAGAAAAGTGTGAGGCAAGAGTGATTGACCGCACATACCACAACAGGTGCTGGTCACCAGCGTATGCTTATATTGCGTTTGAGGTCATGAGAAGAACAAGAGGGGAGGAAGGTGGTGACAAAAGGGCGTACTGTCCTTTGTGTAGTATGTTGATTCCTCCTGTGTGAAAGCTCCCACAACTCTATCAACTTTAGCTCCGTGTCAGAGGTACAGTTCAGCTGTTTTTCTTCATTCACCTTCCGTCTGTGGCTGTTAAACTCTGCAACTTTAGTTTGAAGCCTGAGCAGCAGGTTGTATATCTTTCCATGCAGGATGCAGGTGTAGTTTAACACACTGCGCCACATGGCTCTCTATTGACTGGAGGAGCTGATGTAGCACACTATGTGCATGTGCCTTTGCTAGTCGTCGTAAAAGCTTTATGTGTGCCCACTGTATGATGGGTGACAGATGGCACGATGGGTGTATTTTACATACCGTATGGCCTGTTCTGTGTAGAGGTCAGAGTTAATGGCATTTAACCAGCGTACAACGGGGTGCTCAGGCTGCTGTGATGTAGACTTCTTCGAAGTGTTAATCATAAATGTCCTGGAGGAATTAAAAATCACACTTAGGAGCTTCAAAATACACATTCGCAATTTGCACCAAATTATTCATTGAAAAACACTTCTAAAAATGAACTAATAAAAAAGGAATGCATTCCTTTGAGCTCATTTTCTACTTGCTTTTTAATACCTTTCTTTTTTCTTATCTTGTTGCAAGTTGTAGTCCACTACAGCTATGATGGCTTGGTTCCCAGAACGCAGGTGTTTTTTTTTTAATGTAAAGTTCAATAAAATAATTTTAAAAAAATACCAACCTATACAGTAAAGACAACGGTGCTGTGACAAATATGAGGATGGTCAGGAGTTGGTCACACAAACTGTGGATTTGATATGGCCAGTCAGATATGCCAGCTATAATGGCAATCTCTGAAGATGGGTTGACCAGCATCAAGGCCTCAGGACTGTCACACACACTCCACAGAAGGTGCTCCACGTAAAGCAGCACTGATGTGATGTCGAACCTTCAACAAAACATGGCAAACATAAAAAGTGAGAGGGAAAATTAAAACATAAAAATATGAAAGCTTAGTGTTGGATTTTACTAAAAACAAAACAGTTTCTATATAACATTCACTTATTGATTTTAATTGAGCATCTATCATTTCTTTCCCTACACTGGGTAAGAATTATCTACACTATTTTTCATCCGATCAACAGAGCTTCCGTCTAATATAAATCTCCATCAGGGACATACAGTACAAGGACTGAAACAAAACTCATGAAGCACTAAAGTAGCCATGTGAACGCATTGCAAATGATATATTATTGTTTTATAACCTAACACATTTATTTTCACGTAGAGTCCGTACAACACCTGATAAAATACCTGATTTGCAGGTGTCTCTTGTACGAGGCACAGACCCTGGCATATCTTTGCACCAGCAGCTGTAAAGTCTCTGTCAGCACCTGTCCAAGCACATCCTTGGCCAACTCTGCAGGAAGGACTGCCCACAGGTCACCACGGAGCCCACACAGGAAGTAAAACCACATCTGCAGTGAGAAGGAACACCGCTCTCCCTGTGGGGTTAAAAAAAAAAAGGAAAAAATGGTTGATGGGAGAGAAGAGGATTGCAAATGCAGATATGTTATGATGGAACCACTGAGAGTGAAGATAAAACCCCCAAATAGATAAATATTGAAGAAGACAGTAAGAGGGGGAAAATGAAGAGAAAGTAAAGCCAGAGAGAGAGAGAGAGAGAGAGAGAGGGGGGGGGGGGGGGGGGGGGGGTCTGTCATCGCCATCACTACCAGGTTGTCTTAGTGTCATGCCACCTGCACTCTGCACCTGGGTATCTTCTCCGATGGGGATTTTAAGCTGCATTAAAGTCACAAAGTCATGAAAACTGTGCTATGCCAGACACACACTTGCACACATACAGAGAGTGAGATGGAGGAGAAATCTTTTTTTATAAATAAAGTTTGAAAAAACAAGACTTAAAAAAGAAACATGAGGATTGGTGAAGATGGGTCAATATTGCTGCATTTTTGTCAGAAATGTACAGTATAGAAAGATGCATTCAGTTTTCCAGCTCTATACTCCCCCAGCCATGACGTACTGAATTTAGCCTCCAGCAATAAGCTGATGGAAAGTGTGGCAGGGATACTGAGTCATCCAAAGCAAAACCCCAACTTCCACCTGTCTTCAGCTCATTAACACCTCTCCTTTTTCTCCAGTTTTAGTCTACCTATCTTGTGTTTTCTTTCTTTCTTTTCTTGTTTGGGTATTGGCCATCAGTGGGAAAAATGACAAGAATTAAGTTTTAAGGTTTGCCTGCAATTTTCTGACTGTGGTTTCTATGAGCTAAAGAAAGCGAGTACATTGAATCCAAGCAAACTACATCTCCAACTTTATCATTCAAGGAGAACAAAACAGTAATGAACAGAAATGTCGTGATCTAAGACACACAGCAAAAACAACAGACGTGCTGTGAACAGATGAGTCAATATTTCAGCTGCGTTTAGTACAAAGGGGTATTGGGTTTTACATGAGAAAAAAACAGCTGCTTTAACAACAGTGATCTGAGCATGAGTGACTTGTATCTGCATGAAGATATTGTGAATGCAGAGTAATATGCTGGAATTTTAAAGAGATGTACTAAATAGTACCATGAGTGACATCTTTTTCAAAATTCTCATTTTTCCCCTTTTTTTTCAGACAAGGCCAGACCTCTTTCTGCAAGACAAACAACAGCATCACTTCATACACACAGAGTGTGCCTGTCACTGTCCTAAATTTGGTTGAGTGTGTTGTTAACATTTCAGTCCTAATCTGCTCAAAATTTTAAAACGTAATGGAGACTGACAATGATCATTTTGAAACATAAGTTTCACTTTAAAAAAATGTCAAACAAATGCACACATTTTGTTGGACTTTGAATGTGAGATTTCTTATTTTTAATTAATTAATTTATTTATTTATTTATTTTTTGCATTTGAACTCATGCAAGTTATTTAGTTAAGTAGGCTATTTAAATAAATACACAAATGTACACAAATGTAAGCCAAAGCTATATTTAAAACTGACCAACTTGAATGACCTCACATGCTGTAATTTCACTCTAACATGCTTAACACTTTTTCTGCCAATAACAATGTATATGTCAGTTTGACTACAGACACCTAAAATAATAAAATGCTCTGAAGATAACTGAGATGTGAAAGAGAATCTAAGAGATGAAAACCTGAGGCATGCATTTATGGCACACATTAAAATATTAATTTTAAGAGACTGCACATACATTTACACATCAAATGAAATCCAAAACCTGTGATTCTTGTGCACACCATCTTACGTGTAATTTGTACAGATGCAGTCAGGGGTGGTTGAACAAAAGCACACACCTGCACACAGCAGGCCTGTCTGACACCAGTGACCCAGAGAAGAAGGACAGAACAAAGGAGGGGGGTGATCGGGATAAAGAAAAATGAGGAGGCAAGGTTTAGATTGGTTTAGGGCATAAAGGCAGTAGAGTTCCATGGGCGCTATGCTGTTTCCAGACAGTCCCAGTGTAGACTTCAGATTTCAGACATCCGAATCCCAGGAGCCCCCAGGGCAACATCGAAGCCACAGATGTTCTCAGGAAGCTCAGAGTTTAACGCTCAGATAGAAGGTGTGTGTGTGGGGGGTGGTGGGGGGTGGGGGGTGTAAGGTGTATTGTGGGAATGAAATGAAGAAGCATGAAAGCTCAAGAGTTTAATTCTTAGAGTTTGTCAAAGTCTACAAAAGAAAAAAATCCTCTAATACAAGATCCGATTATCTCTGTGATTTAACTGTAAACAAAAAACATTCAAACAGACCTCACTTAATACAACTCAATACAGAAAAGTGTATAAAGGCACATTTCTAAACAGATAACAGCTTGGAATGATGTGGCATGTTTTGGATTGAAAGATGTTAATCAGACTATGAATTCTGAAAACATGTAGACACTTTACCTCATAGAAGGGTTTGGGGTCAGTCCAGTCATGACTCTCTGCATCCTGGAGAATGCAGGTGACGCAAACCTGGACACAATAGCTACTCAGTTGGTCTCTTAAGGCCTCAACTGTTTCTTGGTACTTTTGGAGGGGCAGTAGAGTCAGGGGTCTTGACACAAAAATGGAAATAAATTTGAAAAAAATAGTACATGCACAAAGTAAACGCTTACACATGAACCAACCAACGATCAACAAACGCATGCATAGGCCTCCTTCTTACATTTTAGCTGAACTTTCATCCGACTCCTTCAGCCTGACGTTGTAATACTTCAGTCGCTGGTGTACATAAATGCAAGTAGAAAGCAGAGCAGGCAAGTTTTTCAGGGGTGCAGAGGATGGTACCTCCAGGGCCCTCGCTTGCAATCGGCCCAACATGGCAAACCCTGCTCTGCCACAAGCCTCCACAAAACTTGATCGCACCCCCAGGAGGGAGCTGTTCCTGCAGGCTACTGCCAGGGGTAGTAAGGCTTCGAGCTCATTCAGAATTGCTCCACAGAACTGTGGAGAGACAGAAGGCAAAGATGAAACAGCATGCTATCAATACCAGATGTAAAATATGTCAGCTGAGAAAATGAATCATCAGAAAAAGATCTCAATATATATGCAAAAAGTTTTTGCAGTGTTTTTAACATTGTGCAAACTGAAAAGCAAACACAAATCAGTGCAAGAGGAGAATCCAGATGTCTGAAGACAAGGCCTCAACAAAAAACTTTAGGGAGACATCAGGATGGCGGGGTTATTCTAGAACAGTGCTTTTCACAATACTCACATTTATAAAAAAAAACAATCTTACAGCACAAAGGAGGTAGTGAGATAGGCACAGCAAGAAGTAGGAAAGAGGTCAGGAAAAGGTGACAAGGAAAGAGAACTACTTCAGCACTATAAAAGACCAACAGCTGATTTTATAAACTGCCAGAGCAATAAACAAGACTTATTCACGTTTGTCGCAGACATGGGCCTACAGGGACAGCAATTTCTACAGCTTTCCCTCTCCACTGCCAGGGAGTCTGGCTGATCTGGACTCTCAAAGTAGTTGTGTGTGTGTGTGTGTGCGTGCGTGCGTGCGTGCGTGTGTGCGTGCGTGCGTGTGTTTGTGTGTGTGTCCAGTTCTACTGTATGTGCACCTGGACATATAGGAGGTGTGCAGGTTTTAAAAGTTGTATTTCAAATTAATACAAATGTTTATGTCAAAGTGACAGAGACAGGGTGATGCTGTTTCACAGATCTCTGAATGTGCAACAGTTGTTTAAAGCTAGTGATGAGAAATAAGAATGTTATGAGACATTTTAGATTTTCTGTGAGAAATACAAAATAAATGCTTGCAATAAATTTACTTTACACCAATGCTTTAAACAGCATAATTTCTACACTAAATGACTTATGCACAATCACAAGCTTCAGGTAAAAAAGGAAGCTTACATCCTCTTTACAGACTTTTGTCTGCGAAAACTTTGAAAGTAGCCTTGAAACAATACAGATTTGGAGAGATTATATATATAAATATATATAAATATATTTGGTTGTGTGTTGTCACCAGGAACTTAGATTAGAAAGAGAAAAAGCAGACCTACTCAGAAACGCTGGGGTCGTGAAGAGGACCAACAAAAGCATTACATGTACAACACATACAGACAAAAACAATCACGAACATGTATCCTGCTGAAGACAGGCTGAAACCTTAACCAGCCATGATCAAAGTCTGGAATCCCACCAGAGCTGTTGTAGCAAGGTGAAACAGAGTGTATAAAGTTTTTAAGAGCCAGGTAGGTCTGTTTGTGTGCTCAGAATGTGGAGGAGACACAGATGAGCACTTCAGTTCAGTTTGAACCCAGAAACAATGTTTGTGGGTCAAATTCCAGTTATTGAATAGGTGCTATTTGCTACTCATTTGTCTGACTGGTAAAAGTGGTCAAATAACTCTTTGGGATGAGAAATGTCATAGCATAGGTATGGTAACATTAACCGTCAAGTGAGTTGACATAAAAAAGTAAGCACTGAGGTATAAAATCATGAATATAAAGTTGTGAAATATTGATCGCACATAATGTCATTCAACTGGCAATATTTTAAACCTGCATACAGTAAAAGTTTTTTTTGCTCTCTGCTTTCTAGGACATGTGCCAGAGAGAACAGGGTGGGGGAAAATATATATGTGCACAATATATTTTACAGTCTCATCTTGACTGTCTCCGGCTCAGTGTTTCTGAATGTAAATGCATGCAAGTATAACCTTTTACCTGAAAGGCTCACATCGTTGAAGCGCTGACCTACACGTAAGTACACAGCACAGTTCCTGAGCGCAGATAAATTCTGACACTAGTTTGCAATTAGAGATACAAATTCTGACGGCGTGAAAAGGATTGAAGAGGATAAAAAGGGAGGAAGGAGGAGGGTAGGAAATAGGTGAGGCAGTAACTATAGTGCTCAGCGTGGAGGAGAACACTGGGGAAAAAAGGGGCTGAAAGAAGGAATATAAGTTAGAGAAACTTTTGAAAAGCTAGTGGCAATCCTTGCAATTTGCTCAGTATTACAGAAACGGGAAAGAAATGAAAATAAAAAGAGTCTAAAGAGATATAGTGCCAGTAAGTAGGTGGCTATCCGGCCCCAAACACTGCAGATCCTTTTGTGGAGTTAGATACTAAGCCTGGTTTCACATCACACACTGGTCTTCTCCCTGAGAAAAGTCAATCCCAAGTGTCTACTTCACCTCTCCCCACCATTTCCCAGGACCTCTCCTCTCATCCTTTTGCTGAAGCTATCCCTTCTTTATCCTGCTTTGCTACCCTAGCCACTTCTGCCATTGTGATGCATCCCTCTATCATCAGAACACCCTATATCCTCCATTTCCTCCATTGAAAACTTTTCTCTACACATCATCTAACCTTCATAATATCAGCCATACTGCTTCTTGGTTTCTTCCTGTCTCTCTTTTGTCCCTGGAACCCTCCCCTTCAAGTAACACTGATGACTCTTCCCAAGGCCCTTTCTGATTCGGGGTGTCAACAGTGTCAGGCCCAAATTATTTGGGCTCTCTATTACAGCAGGAGCTTTGTACTGGGGTGACAAAAAGCATTAATCTCCCTGGGTCTTGGTGTTGTGTGTAAACCTGCATTGTTCACTCAGACAGTAATAAAGAAGGATGAAGGAGACAGGGACTCCACTGTGCAAGTGAAAACAAGCTCATGCACAAGAGGAGGAGTAACAAGCTCAGATCTTATTCAGAGGCTATATGTACACAGGGTTGCAGTACGTGTTTGTCTTTGATGTGCAAAGGTCAGCAAAGCAACAGATGGGCTTGAAAATAAAAACAAGGAGAGCTACAGAAAAAAAATCCTAGAAATCACTTTTTGTTCAAACATTGCAAGATTTTCTACTAAAAAAATCAAACTCTTAGAAATTACATATTGAGATGTTCCAATAAAGATTGTTTAAAGAGCAAATAGACGGTACCTTGGCTATCATTTTGGGAGACTCTCTCTCTGAGAAGTTACATAAGGAGTCTTCTTTAAGATGTTTGTTGACAGAAAACTCAGTGATGGGACTCAGGCTGACTGCGGTGTGTCCAGAAGAATGTAAGGCCTCTTCTTGCTGTAGGTTCTTGGCACAAGCTTCATCCAGCACCACTTTGACACAATGCTCCATGTGGGGGACCAGGTCACTAAACGCCGACCTCCAGTTAAACTCTAGACTCTGTTCCTGCAAAGCAAAAATAATAAGACAACAGACCCAATTATATCCAATGCTAGAGGAATACTTCTTCCATTTTGCTGCTGCTATTTAGTTGGCCACTTTGTAAAAGGTGATTATGAGACTGAATGACAGTTTTAAGGGACACCTGCAAAGTCTCACCTGTAAAGTGTGACGTCTGCCTGAGGTGGGTTTCTTGTCATCTGTTTTCATGTTTGAATCCTCTTTACTCTTTTTCAAGATGCCTAAACAATGAAGCAAAAAAAAAAAAAAAACAGAAAAATATATAATAATCTAAAAATAAAATAAAAATGCTATGTTTACATCTATATTATATCGGTATTTTCTTAATCAAACAGCAAAAAAGGGAAATTCTGATCTAAATTGAGTTGTATGATCTACAATTTGTTGTGGATAAATATATATTAATTATGTTCATTATGTTTATTTGTTACCTATTTCCTCAACTACCTAATATGAAGCTGTGTGTATGATATATGCACAAAGATGCACCCTATTGGTTTCCATGGATTACTGTTTTGAAGCCTTGAGATTAAGATTTACCCTGTGGCCAAAGTTGGATTTTTGAAGAAATGAGAAACAACCAAAGAATGAATAGGACTGACAATTCAAGGACATGATGGTACATTCAGTTGGTGGTTGCCAACCCAATAACTGATATGTCCCTTGAAGACACAAAGTTACGTTCATCATATGTAACTTTAAGTTTTAATTAATGAATACAACAAGAGAGTTAAAAAACATAAACAGAATACACTTGTTTTGAATGGTTATATATGTGACAGAAAACAGAAGAGCTTTTGATTTCAGGTTGTAAACATAGGTATTTTTCCTCTAAAAGTTAGAATTTTCAAATGACAATTTTTAAGGATCAGTTCATTATGAAGAAACAGTTTATTTAAGAAACTGCAGGTTTAGGCATGATTATGAATGCTTTATTGCTTTAGTTCTGAAGGCTAAAACCCCAAAATTTAGAGTTTTGATTTGATTTGAACCTTAATTGTTGCAACTATATATTTAGTAAGTCTGTGAGGGATAATTGTGTGAATGTATGGAAAGATGGTATGAAAGTGCCAAGAATGCAAGTGTGCAAGATTCTGAGTTGGTTTCAATTAAAAAGCATGAACATCAAGGCCATAGTTTCCTAATCAGAAAGCAAAGTGTAAGACCCCAGGCGAGGCAATTTAGCAGAACAAGACCGCACGCAATGGAAGAAGAAGGAAGAAGCGAGCACATCACTTTTTGACCTTTAAGCCCATCTGATGAATTTCTGGTAATTAAGTCGTTTGATTGCCTGGAATTAATGATTTGGATAACTGCCCTTTAAAGCCTGTTTACCTCTCTGTAAATTGAGCCTTTCCGCAAGTCTTGTTTTTGTAAATGTAACCTTTATGGAAATTATTCCATGCACCAAAAGCTTTCATTTAACATCGCTGCAGTGGCAGTTCAAAGGGGAAAGAGGAGAAGGATACTAACGGCTTATGTAATACCCAAGATAATTCCAAACTAATAAACACATTTTTCAGACACAACACAGACTTTATGCTAGAATCAGCAATGGTGTGTGTAAGGTTGTGTGTGTATGTGAGGCTGCTTAGAAGCAGACAAGTAATGATGTAGCTTTAGATTTAGGAAACCTGAAAACTGGATAAAGTCACAATCATATAAATGTTTTTATGTCTATCTGTTTTTAATTTCTCCAAATTAAGTAAATGTGTATATTTGGGGGGGGGGGGGTAAATAAATAAACTGTACCTTTTATACGAGGAGCATCCTCTGTACACTTTATAAAGGACATGTTAGTAACGAGTTCCTTTGCATCACCTTCAAACCTCAGCAGGATACAACCCAGCTGGTTTAACGCCCTCAGCTGGTGGGAGGTCAAATTGAAGCTCCTACCTTGCAGGGGAAGCTCCATTGGTGCTGTGCAGGGGGGGTGGGGGGGGGGGTGGAGAAAAGGAGATAAAAGAAACATTGCATTAGACAGCAGATGTATAACTCACAGAGATGCAGCACAGTTTAGTGTTCAGAAAAAGAAGTAAACAACCCTTTTTAACTTTTCTTCCAAACCTTCCTGCCAACAGGCACTCATTAGCAAACACCCCCCTCAGAACTCTTGCTGCGCATGACACCACTTGTAAATATCGACCCATTCATGTTTTCCCAATACACAGTACAAACAAAGCAACAGTGGAAAAATATGCAAAACTTTGTTCCTCTAGAAGTCACACATGCACAACCTTCCCTCTTTGCAGAAAACTTTTTTTTTTCCCCTAACCCGCCGATGACCTCGGCAAATATGGATTTCCCATTTTGGAGGCTGCCAAAGCCATCACCCAGGGGATGTTCCGCATTAAGCTGGAGAATGGGCGGCTGGGAGATGTGTTGCCATACGCTGAGACACATGCACAAATACTTTTGTGGGTCTGCTTAAATGAGCTTCTCAACTGCAAAGGCATTTGGGAATGGATGAGCGCAGTATTAGCCCTGACTCTGAAAACACATAGATGATTGAGCGCTGAGATGGAAAAAAGAGGGGGGTCTTTTTCCAATAATGGGGACATTATTGCCTCTGGATCCTAATGTAATTTTGCTATATTGTTAAACAAAATCTGACAATATGACAACAACAATGTCCCCAAGGACATCTGATTTAATCATGCATGAGGTTTGATTCAGCGTGTTGTGTCTGGGCACTTGTGTATGTTTATATGAGCACTAATGAGAATGACTCACTGAGGTTTTTTTGTGCATTTGTGTCTGGGGTGTGTGTACATATGTTTATGTGCGTGTAATGTGGGTCATTATGAATAACTCGATTTGTAGATGACACTTCTACACTCATTTGCACATGTCAGTCTTGCAAGATAATTGTCAACATTGCAACCAGATGATGTGGTCACCATAAAAAATATTCTAACCTCAAGATTGTTTTTGTCTGCAGTTTTATGGGTTTAAATGCAACAGTGTGTGCATGTGTGTAAAAGAACGTGTGAAACTGCAGGTGCATAGCTGTGTAATTGTTTGAGGTGTTTAAATGAGTGTGTATTTGTATTCGTGTTTGCATGTAATTAAGCTGCATGAGACTGCAGCTTTTCTGTAATGGGTTCCAATGGGAGTCTGGGCTGTGGAGACTACCATCATATTGGGATGTGTGCACAGTGACCTTTCTGACACCCAAGAGTATGTCTTGTTCCCAAGCCAGCTCGTTCACACACGCACCAGCAGTCTTGTCTGTTACTGAAGTCACCGGAAAATCGGATGCTTAAAGCAGAGAAGGGGGTGGGGTTGGGGTGTAAATGGCCAACAATTCAAAAGTAACCTGATCTACCCAATGAAAAGGGACACGTTTGGGAGATAACCACTTGATTCAGTAAAAGCTTTCACTACAACCCTCCTGCCCCCAATCCCTGCTGTCTCTGGGGGTGCTCATCTGAGCACAACTATTACCGACCACTTCATCTGGAGCATCACCTTTTCCAGCCTCTCTCCTCTCCCACCATTCATTCCACTCATTCCATCAACCTGTGACCCTGCGACAGTTTCACTTGCTCACTAAGTCAACTCTAAATAGTGGCTCACGACCTTGATGTTTAGCAGTGCTGAGCATTGTCTTTCATTGGGCTCGGTCCCATGAGCTAGATAGGTATTTATAGTCATCTCCCAAGCCAAATAGGCCTACAGCCATTGAAGTCTAGTACATAGCCATCTAAACCTCATTATACCTTTGTCACAACAGTAAGACCAAATGGAGGCTCCCATAGCCACTTGATGGAGAGGGTGTGCTTAAAAGCACCCAGGTGTGTCATATAGCAAAGTACATAGCATGTCTTGCAGAGCAGAATGGGGAGGGGGGCACTAACGGGCAGGAGAGTTCAAATGAAGGTCAATGTACGGAGAATCAATAAGGGAGGAGCTCATGCCGAGAGTAGGGCAAAAAGTATATGTTTATGTAAGAGAACCTCCACATGATATTAAAGTATAAAGATGTTCTTAAAATGTAAAAGAAAAAAATCTCAAGTCATATTACTGTGATCAATGTTACAGCAGTAGTCATCTCATCAAAAGTCCCTAAAGTGAAAGTCATATGTCCAATGACATATGTCTTGGAAATGTACAAAGAATGAAAATATTAAATTTAAAAGTTTAAAATTTTCACACCTTAGCTTGTAGCTTTTCATAATGACAACAGCAGCACAACAAAAAAAAAAGAGAGAAAAAAAAGATACAAAGCAGGTATTTTCGGCGAGCCATTTGTCTTCTTGTCTCTGGGGTTCCACCAGCTCTACAGCACTCTCTATCTAATACACACACACACACATGCACATACACACATCACACACACTTGACTGGCAGGGAATAGAGAGAAAAGAGAGAAAGAAGGAAATCTAGGAGAAGGAAAAGGGGTGGTGGTTAGGGATGAGAACATGATGAAGAGAAGGAGGGGCGGGGTAGGGGAATTCCCTCAGCAGTTGTTATTGATTCCGGTGTTTACGGGCGAATAGTTTAGTGCCGTTTACAAAACAGAACAGATGCAGCCAGTGAGCAAAAAGGTAAACAATTGCTGTGTGGCGGGCTGCCAAATCCCCAGTCTGATGTATTAAACTCATGGTGAAGAGCATTTCCCCTTTGGCTGCACTTATTGCCACTTCATTTCCTCTCCGCTCGCATACGCACTTGCTCCTTCTTGCCATCTCTTCCCTTCTTCATGTCGTTTTTTACCTCTCTTGTTCCTTCATTTACAAAAGAACAAGAGTGTAGGGTGCATTTTTGCCATCTGGCTATTTTCTGTTCTTTTCTGACCCAGGAGGCCTAGTTCTTCCTAACAGAGCCATTAGTAGAGGGAATTGCATGTGTCTGACATGGCCGAAAACCAATTATTAGACACTTTCTAGCAAATGATGCCCAAGTCTTTGGGGAATGAGCAATCACGCAATAATTTGGCCAGTGATTTAATTTCTCTCCAGCAGAGAATCTCACACGCTCTCATCCTCTGTTCCTCATTTTTCCCCTTCTTTCCTTCTTTTTTTTTTTGGTTTTGTTTTGTTTTTAGTTTGGTAATGTAAATGATTGTATCTAAGTGACAGTTTACATCTGTTTATCATGTGGTTACACACTAAAATATATGTATTTATAAGGCTTAGAAACTATTCCCTCTACAGGTCTTGTAACTATTTGACTACATCACAGTGAAAAGAATATGGATAGAAGAATTTTTGAAAAACAGGCAGCGTTAGTACATTGTGTGTGATGATTACTCACATTTTGCACAAAGTACAATTTGAAAGCAAAACATCTGTTTCTACAAGAGTCAATTGTTCAATCATCATTTTTAACGTATGTGAAAACACCTGAGTTTTGGACCAGATAATTGCAGGACTCTGTAAAACAATGGTATCACTCTACAAATCAGAAAGCTAAGGTCATATTAGCACGAAAACTCCAGTCAACTCATTAAGATTTGATGCAAAATACAGTATGGGTGTATAAGTTCCTATGTTGAGGAAGTGTTTCAGATTGTAATAAGGGTTAAGAGCAGGCCAACAAAATATTGTATTTTAAACAAAGAAAAATATGTATTTTTTACACAATGCTTTTTAAAACCTTATTGAGTCATTATTGTGGTAGTCTGAAACTGTATTTTTTTAACAAACAACAGCTTTTTTTCACAATTCCATACCTCTTGGAGCTACAACATAATTTATGCAGCTTCCTTTCACATGCGCAGTGTTATTCCTCAACACTTGTCAAGACAACTTGATTGACTCTCATTGTAATCTATGACAGTGGTTCCCAAACTTTTTCTCTTGTGACCCACAAAATATCCATGGCAAAAACTTGTGACCCCAAATATTACTGGTCTGAGTACACAAACTTTGTTAATAACCCTAAAAACACAGGCTTTTTGACAATCTAAACAGCTTGTACACAAATATAAATACTTATTTATACTTATTTTGTGTTTTTGTAATAGTTATAGGGAAAATATTACATCAGCAATTACTTTATTACCCTTTAAATTGATTTCTGGAGATTATCCAGGGTACTTCATGACCCATTCCAAGCCCAACTTTGAGAACCAAAGTGCAGTGGTTCCCAAACTTTTCAGCTTTTGACCCACAAAATAACAGTAGCAGAGACAAGTGCCCCCAACTATTTTTGGATGATAAACATTTGTATCAGGTCAACTAAACAATAGTAATAGTAACAATATTTTTATACTACATTTATCCATTTTAAATACATTAACCTCACTCCTTTGTAACTACTAAGGCAAAAATGTCATTAATTCCAAAAATCTTTTCAGGACCCCACCTTGATTTTTCGGGACCCCACTTTGGGTCCTAACCCCAACCTTGGGAAACACTGATCTATGAAATAGAGTTGACATGGTTGGCAAAACAAAATTAGGAAATTAAAGCAAAAATTTCTGTTGATTTTTAGATTTTTTTTTTCTGAACTGGACTGTTAATACAAAAAAACTGTGTGTATACAGTATATTCATGACTGGTACACAAACAACAAGATAATAAACACACATGGCTCTTCAAATATCAAAGCAATGTCTGTTGCTTGTAGACATTTTTATCTGCCCAGAGTGCTAACAATGGTAATCATCACCTCTGTCTATATCCCAGATGCCAACATTAGCTTAGCTCTCAAATATCTACACAACATGGTCAGCAGACTGCAGCAAATCTAGCCTGATAGAGTTCATATTGTCACTGGAGATTTTAGCCAAGCATGCTCAAGGTCTGTGCCCAAAAATATTCACAGTATGTTCAGCCACCAGAGGGACAAACATGCTGGACTGGGTCTACTCCAACCTGAGAGCATCTGGCTCTGTCTGACCATCTTTCTCTGCTCCTCATCCCATCTTTTTCCTGCTCCTCATCCCTGCATATACTCCTTTCAGGAGGAAAACAATGTATAAAATCCCGACCGAAGGCTGACCTCTCCCAGCAGAAACACTGCTTTGCAAACACTGATTATAGGATATTTGAACAGCAGGACTTCCAGGGTTTCGCTGACTCCGACCTATTCTATGTCAGGTTCTGCATGGACAGGGTTGTGGACAAGAACATCTGGATTTACCCAAACTGGAAGCCCTTGATGACCAGCAAAGTCCAGGCACTCCTGAAAGCAGCCTTCAGGTCAGGTGACTAGGTCCAGTACAGTGCAGCCAGAGCAGACGTGAGGAGAGGAATCAAAGCTGCCAATACAGCCTACAAAAGGAGGGTAGAGGATCATCTGGTTGACAACAATCCACTTCAGGTGTGGGAATTTCCTAAAACAGCTCATCAATTATAACCCCCTTGTGACCGTCACTGTAGAAGCCTCACTGGCTGAGGAATTACATTATTTACCAGCTTTGAGTCAACCTCACCTTATACAACCACATTGCCTCTGTCCCCACATCACACAAGCCCTTTCACTATTGAAGAACATCAAGTGAGATCTGTGCTCAGGTCTGTGAATGTGAGGAAGGCTACAGGCCTGGATGGAATCCCTGGCAGCGTACTGAAGGCTTGTGCCTCTGAGCTCTCAGGGGCATTTACAAAAGTATTTAGACTCTCCATGGCACAAGCAACTGTACCACCTTGCCTCAAGTTGGCAACTATAGTCCCTGTCCCAAAAACCTTAAAGACTACATGCCTATAGCACTGACTCCAAAGATCGCCAAATGTTTTGAGAGACTGGTGGCACAGCACATTAAGGACTGTCTCCTCCATTCCTTTGATCCTCATCAATACACATAGAGAGCTAACAAATCCACTGCTGATGCTATCTCCACTGCCCTCCACACTGCTCTGACCCACCTACAACTCTGTGAGTCCTAGGCCAGAATGGTCTTTGTTGATTTTAGCTTGGCCTTTAATACCATCTGTCCCAACGTCATGGTGGGCAAACTGGCTGCCGTAGATTCCCCTCCCACCACTTCTGCCTGGATTAGGGACTTCCTTACAAATTGTCCTCAGTCCGTAAGGATTGGTGCACCCAGCTCCTCCATCCTCACGCTCAGCACTGGCACATGATTGCACCACCTCTCACTCCACCAATACCATCATAAAATATGCAGATGGAACTAATTTGGTGAGAATTATAACTGGAGACAAGTTGGCATGCAGCGATGAGGAGCAGCAGTTGGCATTGGGGTGTGTCAGAAACAACTTGTCATTCAACACACTAAAAACCAAGGAGATGGTCATAGACTACAGGAAGAGCAAGACTGCCCCTGCACCACTCTACATCAATAGCAACAGCGTGAAGAGGGTCCCCCACTTCAAATTATTGGTGACCTACATCTCAGCAAACCTATCTTGGCTGGTCAACACCATAGCTGTGGTTGAGAAGGCCCATCAGCGACTCCACTTCCTGAGAGTACTCAGATGAAACAACTTGGAGACTAAGCTGTTGGTAAACTTCTATTGCTCCACCATAGAGAGCATGCTTGGAAACACCATCATTGTGTGGTATGCTGACACCACCACTGCTAACAAGAAGAGGCTGCAGGGGACTGCTGAGAAAATAACTGGTTGTCCTCTCCCTCTCTCACCAATATTGCAAGCAGCCGTTGTCTCTCCAGGGCAAAGAGGATCTTTAAAGATCACCTCCATCCTGGTCACCACCTGCTCAGCCTGCTGCCCTCTGGCAGAAGGTACAGGAGTATTTAGAGCCACACCAACAGACTCAAAAACAGTTTATTCCCATGGGCCATCCAGATTCTGAACATCAGCCAAACACCCAAGTAATATAACTACTATATTATTGGTTTTGTCTCTGCATAGTCAATGTATATATTGTTTCTGTTGTTGTACAGGCTTGAGCAATGACAATACAGAATATTCTATTCTAATAGAGTGAGAACTAATCCTATTGAGGAGTTAATAAAAGCCCAAACTGTTGATGATTCAGCATACCGGTAACTGTTCTGAGATGGCCAGCCAGTGTGATGTTTTCCTAGTTTTCCACATCAATACAAAATGTATCAATGTACATGGATGTCCATAGCAAACTGGATTTGTCCTTTCCTATCTAACACAAACGCTAATAGGTGTATTTGTGAACTGCTTCATTCTTAATGTGGTGTTTTACTTTTTCTTAATTGTTACACTTTCCTATTACTCTTTATTTTTCAATTTGTTGCATGTATTTGCTTTCTCCCTATCCCTTCTTGTGTTTCATCTAAGTGTTGATCAGGGTCATGTGGATGCCTTGAGGTACATCTGACTGTGGACCAGTTTGCATGGGTGAAAGGAGGCTCGGAGCCACCGTGGACCTCCTGCTAGGCCCTGTGACAGCTTGGGTCCTTTTTCGTCAGTTGCAGCCCACTGCTCACCCAGACAGCCTTATTATGGGAGGACTCCTGCTGTGCTTACCCAATATACAGCAGGACACATGCACGCACAGTTAAACACACTCACACACAACCAGCCAAATGCTTGTCTCCTGTGCTTCTTTCCCTGGGTGCTGTCCAACCAGGGCTCAGCAGGGGCAACTTGGCCTTCACAGAAGGAGAAAGTAGAAATATTTGATGTCTCAATTAAGTTTCTTTGCCAGGAAGGATGTGTAGTTGTGATGATGATGTTCCAGGTGGTGACAGGGTGGGAAGGCTAATGTTTATCTTCAATAAAACATTTTTTCTACCCTTAAGTGGGTTTATTTTGTTTGTAGTTCTTATTGTGAACATTACAGTGCCAGTGAACTATGGATTAATATTTTTCAGGGCTTCTCTACATACTTGAACTAAGTGGCCTGTATAAAGAAAATGGAAGAATGTATCGTCATGATAGGAGCATTTCATTAAATCCCACTTGTTTAGTGCCCTTGTTCACATTATTGTTTTCAAGCCCCTAGCAAATCACACTGACTCTTCATCACAGAGTGCAGCCTCCTTACAATAAGCCATCCTTTTTTTTGTCTGTTTTCTCAATAGAAGGTGCCAGGAAAATGTTCATATCCTTGAGCTGCTCAAGAGTGATACACAAAAGCCATTGTGACCACTCAGAGGATATTGGGGGGGGGGGGGTAAATGAAACACATAATACACATTCTCAAGGGCTGTGAAACGTAATCTTTCCTGAGATTTCACAGGAGCCGTGATTTAGAGAAGATGATTTCCGACAAAGACACACCCATAAACAAGAGCAGAGAGAAATGATACAGCATATCTCATTGTGATTAGTAAACAAAACTAGCTCTATGTGGTAAGTAACTTATTTAATCACCTACAAGGACAGTAAAAGAGTTGCATTAAAAAAATCCATCCATAAGGTGTGCAAGCTGTCCCAGCATATTCACAGTGACACACAAACACCTTCAGACCTTAATCATATGGCAGTATGCGGGTGCACATCCCTGGCTGACAGTGTGTATAAACTCAGGCAGAGATATGATCTAGTGAGGAGCTGCTCTTATTAAATATTAACAAACGCCATTCCCAAGTAGCCTCAATCCCCACAAGCATCTCCAATGCCAGTCAGTACCTAAGCATAACTATCTTGCGTCGCTACAGAACCTCTCTCCCTGCTGAATAGGCTGCGGTGCTGTCTCTAAGCAAAGAGTTCAAAGAGTCTGAAAAGGGCGAGGAGGAAGGTGCAGTGGTGGCGAATGTGCTTGCAATACAAGTCCTAACTAAATCCTTTTTTTATCTGTATGACATCGTCATATGGGGAAATTAGTGAAGCTGGAATTTAAATAAGAGCTATCGAAATAGTGTTGCAAAGTGTCTGAGCAGAAATCCTCAACCTCGACTTCACCCCTGTGGCCGATTGTTGGGGAATAAATTGTAAGTGTGTGCACAGAGGAAGTCGGAATGAAGGTTTTTGATGTCCTACAAAAAGAGGGACCTACTGTGCATACAAATGCAAATTACTGATGTCATATGGAAATTTAATGATGCATTTTTAAAAGGAACATATTAAAGGACTCTTGATCTCAGTTTTCTGTATAAGCCTGCAATTAGTGCACACACAAATATACACACACAAGATAAACTTTAAGACATAAACACATAGCACATGCTCACACCACGTACAGCCACACAGTTCAGCATCAAAATGACGAATAATGGTAAAGCACTTATCAATGTCCAATGCAAATGCTTTTGGCTGTATTAGTCTTTACAATTTACTTGTCTACGATCATTCCAACTATTCTTTTTAACTGGTCACTAATATTTGTGTTATCAGATGCAACTCCATATATAGCAAAAAAGTTAAATAGCATAAAATAAAAGAAGTTTGCTTGAAAATGCAATGTTCATAATTAATAAAGAAATGGATTCACTCTGGTAAAGTCTGAATGCACAAAACCTTAATAAACTGGGTGATTTGTCAGCATATAATTTGCAGAAAAAGTACATGTGGATCCGATCCTCTACAAAATGTAAAAGCATTGAAAGGTCTGAGGGAAAAAGAAGAATCTAAGGAAGAAGGTTAGGCCATGAACTCTTCTGCAAACCCTTGAGTAAAACCAGTTGGTTGCGGCATCAATAAATGCAAATACAAAGTTAATCCACAAACACAGGAGCAGAAATGTTAGAAAGAAGAGAGTGATGATGTGACTTATGTGCACACATTAAAAGAAAATCAACAATCCAGTACCGTGTGGAGTTGTGCATTGTGACACAACATTGGGGGCATCAATGCCGATGAACAACAAATCCTTGTAATGAATCATTAAATACTGCTATTCAGACACTATTTTTTAGAAGAGCCATTGCTTAATTTAGAAACACATTACTAAAAAAAAGCATGCCATCATAAAAAGCCAAAGCAACTGTCATCACCCACATTCTTACAGAGTAAAAAGAAAAGGTGATGCGGTGAATGCCCTTCTCCAACCAGTACACTTTTAACATTTGATGTTATTTTTGTATATTTTCATGAAAAATACAATGTTTCAATTATTCAAATGCAATTCAGATTTTATTTGTATCATTTCATATTTATACTTTCAAAAAATGGCACAAAAAGACTAAATAGTTTTGGAAACGTATTGCAAAAAGGACTTTAGAGAATTTCTGTTGGCCTTTAGGACAAGAAAACTTGAATCCCTCCCCCTTACTCCTTCCCACACCACCCTCAAACTCAGTGAGGTGTGCTGGTAAAGTCTAAAGCTTGTTTTGTTCCAGACCAACTCTCAGACAACTCCTGGTCTCTCTCTGTTCACCCCAGTGCACTTGGAAAAGAACAGAGAAATGGGGAAAAAAAGGGAACAAATGTGGAAATGGAGGTGATGGAGTAAAGGAGGAGGGTGAAAAAGTAATGAGGATGACGTGGGAGTGGGGGTGGGGGGGTTCCACATCTGTCTAGGTACAAAGTCAGGACCTGCCTTTGAGTCAGTGGGGTTAAAAGAGGAGGCAGATCTTGCTGTGAAAGCTGTTAAATGGTTCAGTGGTTTGACAGTGGCTGATGCTACAGACAGCGCATCTCCCCTGGGAGCATGCAGAGTCTCCCCGGCATGATTCTTATCAAAATATACCTACCGCCTGCCTTTACTTCAGAAATAAACAATAACACAGCAGGAGAGGAAGGGAGCGATCTAAGGAACCACTGGAGGCTTACGAAAAGAGAATCACTTTTTTTTGCCACTGTCATAATTGTCTTGACAATTATGTGCGTCGCATACAGTGTACAGACAGTAGAGTGTGAAAGCAGATTATGCATTAATGTTCCAGCTCTGGCTCTTTTGGAGCTACGGGCATTTGGAGTGAGCATGTGGGTTCTTAAGGGTTTTTATTTATTTTTATTTATTTTATTTTGGAGGAGACTTAAAACATGAAAAGTAGAAAAATGTAATCCCAGTTGTAGCTGTGTTGCAGCTGATAGTCAAACACACACACACACACACACACACACACACACACACACACACACACACACNACACACACACACACACACACACACACACACGCACGCACGCACGCACGCACGCACGCACGCACGCACGCACGCACGCACGCACACACACACACACACACAAACACAAACACATAAGTAAAAGCAACACAGGCAAAACTGCTCCATTTTACCATCATTACACAGCACGGGTCCCTTGCTCCCTTTGGAGCCGTGTTCTGCCTCCGGTGCTACATTTGACGGTTTGTTGAGCGGCACGTAGGTGTGTAGCCTCAGTCGCGTTACGTGATCAAACAACCCAACTGACGCATGGCCAATTATCCTGGCTGCCTCCTCTCATCTCACGTTTAAGGAGAGGGGAAGTAAAAACCAGAGAGGGAAATAAATAGGAAGAAAAAGGGGAGAGATGGAGGGGGGAGGGGGGTTAGAAAGAAGCAAGGCTGGTGGTGCATTTATCGAAGAATGGCAGATGAGAAAGCACCCCTCTCCTTGTTCCGTGGGGAAGCTGGCATGTGTACCATTTTTGAAAAAGTAAACAATGGCTCACACACTTTTTATTCTTATTTTGTTTTTGTTGTTGTTATTGTTTTTACTCTCAGCGAGTTGTAAATAGGCCAATATGAAGCAAACAAAAACAATGTGAGCAAATCAAGCATGAGAAGTGACATAGAGTGTAAGGGTCTGCTAGTGTGAGAGTACAACATAACCACATGTTCCATCTCAGAGGCGCACTCTGCATTAGAGAGAGAAAATAATATTAAAAGTATCACTTTTGTTTTCACAGAAACCATGCCACAGTGAAACAAGGTCGACACATTGCTGAACCTTGCTCTTATTCATTAAACAGCACTTTCTCGATCTCAGTTATATACCAAACAATACCAAACTTTGTGCGAGGTAAAGATAAATCAATTTACCCTCTTCGGTGTAAGGTCATGAGGTTGAATTAAAATGCTTCTGTTACATTTATTTGCTGCATTTTTTTATTGTTTGAATTCTTACACAGAGGACTCCTAAACTACAAGTACTGGAACAAAATCCACCGATGAAAAAAGATGAACAAGGTGAATTAACTCTTACTTAAACACATAATGGCCAGACCTTGGACCTCACAGCTTAGTTTAGTCACAGATGCAATTTGTGTCAAGTACGGTCGAGTAGTTTAAAAACACGTCTTGGCCGTGGAAATACAGCTCTCTGATTTTATTTTTATTTGTATTTTTATGGGGTTTTTTGTCTTTTTTTTAATAAAGAAAAGCATGGCAAGCAGGAAAGTGGGCAGTAAAGAATGCATGTACAATGAGAACAGGGGTTGTTTACATAGATCTTAACTTAGATCTCAGCAGTAGAGAACAAAATTAATGAAAAAATTGCTTTTATTGGGTATCAATAAAAGCCAAGAGGATAAGTCAAGAGTAGAGAAGTGAAAAGAAGAAATGACGATGTGAACAGGGGACTTGAAATAAATTGTGCAAGAAAAGAGAATGCACTTCATCAGACTTTTAAACAATGACTCACCTACAGATGCTCGAGATCTGGCTGAATATTTTTTGATCTTGCCGCAAACAGTGTTGTCCCGCTTCGCTGTTTCAAACTCTCTCTCCATCTGCAATGCCAGTTCTTGGGCCATGGTACCAAAGTAAGCCACATTCAGAAAACCTAGGAGTGTGTGTGGCTCTGTTAAACTTGAAAGGACCTGAAGGTCTTCTCGGAGGGCTTGGGTCAGATGTGGGACCGCGGTGCAGAAACCTGCCGCCACTCTGTCAAAGCCAGTCTCACCGCCTGGGCTGGAGGACAAGCATGAGTGGAGAACACTCACCACGTACTTGCATTTTAAGGCCTGGAAATACAAACAGAAGTAAAATAGATTTCACTGTAAAATCAATAGCATGCAATATATGCTCATTTACTGTAGCATAGTAATTTAAGAATTTAGGAAATACCAACACCCGTCCATGAGTTCACTGATTTCTATTTTCAAATATTTACTTCACTGTGCTAGAATTATTATAATTTTTATTATTTTTTGATTAAAATTAATTTATTTAAAGCTTTCCACTGTGCTACAAAACTTACAGGCATACATGTTTATAGTACATAATTTACAAATAATAAAGAAAATTTTAAAGAAATGGTACTTTATTTATTTATTTATTTATTTATTTATTTATTTATTTTGTTGCATTAATGTTGCTATACCTGGTAATCTGTGAGAACGTCACACTCAGGATAAAGAAAAGACAACTGTTGAAGACAGTGGACCCGTTCCGGAATAGCTAGAGTGGAAATTTGTTGGGCTCCGGACTGTTCTGGGCTGTGGAGTGACAGCCGGCCCTTCAGGTAGCGCCGCAGCTGGAGACACACAACGTCCCATACCTCCTGAATCTTTGGGGAATAATTAAATGTGAAAGTGTATACATGCCATGATTTTAGGTATATGTACAAGCACACACAGGAAGCTAATTAAATCCTCATTTCAGTGCATTTAGCAGCTACGTTACAAATTATATCAGTCAAACTAACAAGGCAACACTGAGCTAAATCCAATATAGCAAATTACCTCTAAGGAGGAGTCATCTCTGACTGTATGTAACATGTGGACAGAGGAGCTGGATGTTTGAGGATGAAGAGAGGAAGCTGAAGAGGATGTACAGGGAAAGCAGAGGCCACACTGGGCGGACAGGTTCATCAGTAGCTCAAGTGTCACCTCTTCTTTTGCCTCTTCATCTGACCGAAGGTACTGATGCTAAAGAAACAACAGAGAAAAATATCAGAGTAACTAAAGAAAGTTGAAAATTACTACAACATATGATACATTTCGTAATTCAGTACTGCATTGCCGGTTGATAAGAAGACATTTTGAGAGCACCACAGCTCACATATTTAGTTCTAAAACATAACAAATGGTTATTTTACCTCAAATATAAAACACTTGTTTTAAAAGTTTGTCGATATATTTTGGGGCTCGCTCACATTGTACTGAAAAAAGCACTTTTGCTGTCAAAAGGCCCATTGTTGTGCTGCCCAAGAATGTGCCTGCTTTTAATTGGCTTAAGGTGTGATCCGTACCACTTACTTAAAAACAGCAAAAGAAAATGTCCCAGTTCATTGGCTAAGCACAAATGTCTGTAATAAAATATTTAGCAACATTTAAAAACTTTAAAAGTATCACAAATGTGTCAACATCCTGACAATTTACCAGAGCTCTGAAGAAGTTTAAAAGGTCCTGGTGTCCGGTGGTCACAGGTTTCTTATTGTTCTGTGCTCTGATGTTCAACCACCGTACAACCTCTGTGGGACTTGGAGGACGATATTCTGTTCTAGACTCCCCCGATTTGAACTGGAGATCCTTCAGCTGTTGTTCAATACTGTGAAAAGGAGAAACACTGGTAAAGACAAAAAGAGTTCAACTTTAAACAAAATGAAAGTTACTTGAAAGATGATGCATGATATATTGTGTCTATTGCTTTTGACTTTGACTATATTCAGCATGTGTTTTATTTTGAAAACAGAAAAGTACGACATTTGGAAAAAGAATTAATAAAAAAAACCTTTGTGGCTCACACCAATTGCCTGGATGAAACTAACTACTGGCTACCGTCTCTCCTGTTTCTCACTGTCAATATTTGGTGAGACAGTGTCCTCGGTGTGGAGTCCAACTCAATCAATCAAACATGCCAGAGCAAAGACAAGATACGGCATTATACAAACATGTAGACACTATGTTGAAGATCCACACACATCATATTATCACAGTCAGCTCTGCCTCCCACTCACTCAGCGACTGTACTCCGAGAAGACAGATATAGAAGCATCAACAGTAATGAACACAGACACCGATATATCAGTGTGAGAGTGTGCACTAAGCATCTGGTATGAAGTGGCATTACAGGCATCGGCAGGCATCTGAGATACACACTTTTTGCTATCTCATGTCTTACTCGTTCCCCTGACACACACACACACACACACATACACAAACGCCATTCTTTTGATGTTAACAGACGGCATCAGCTCTTCAGCTTCCTCTTTAATATGACAGATTAGAAATGACATCTTTGGGCTCGACATGTTTAGTCATTTCCATGCAAATCAATGCATATATATTTGGATGGAGGAAGGTGTCTGAGAGTGTGTGTGATCGTGTGAGAGTGTGCGTAAGTCAGCATACCTACATAATTAAACTATGGTTTAGGCTGCTGTTGTGTTCACGTGTGGCTGTGCATTGGCTGATGCAGATGTGCACAAGGCTCCACAAATGAATGTATATAGAAAAACATGACACTGGATATGAGATGATTAATTACGTGACCCATTGCTTAATGAACATGAATCAATGGAGAAATAAAATTAGGGAAATCCATAAAAGATGGCTTTTGTTTCTTTTTTATTATATATTTTTCTTGAAGGTTGAATTTAATTGCATCTGTGAAACCACGAGAACTTGTCACAACATCTTTTAGACTTAATTACTAATCAGTGAGTTAAACAAATAATCAATAGAAAATCGCAACATGAATTAGCTGCATACCAACTCCCAAATGTGTAAAAATTTCTGTGTTAGTATATACAATGCAAAGCCAAAATGCCTGTCTGTTAGCTCATCCCCATCCCGCAGGTCTATAAACTGCCTCCTGCTTGCTCCTGAGCCATGAACACATCCAGATGTCTTGCAATGGCATCGCATTAAACAACCGTTCAAGCTGACACACTTCCATTTCAGAGGGGAAAAACGCAAGGGGATAAAATGTTATAGACTGTTACAAGTTGCTATCCTCTAGACTGAACACTGTCTAATGTTATTGCTCTGCCTCACGTTAACTACTTTCCCGTCACTCTTCTCTTCTTCTTCAGGCGGACCAGATGATGCATCGCACTTTACTCTCTTGTCACCGCTGTGCCGACTGACAGAAAGCCTGATTAGACAAAGGCGGTCTTTTTGTGTGTTTTGAGTGATCTGATGTGAGGTAATTTTTTTTGCAAGACAAATGCAGAGCAATCAAACATTCCCAGTGAAGTAGGTTTTTACTATGTGTTTTAACCCTTCCCTGTGTGTGTGTGTGTGTGTGTGTGTGTGTGTGTGTGTGTGTGTGTGTGTGTG
>NW_013952494.1:663041-671121 GCF_001266775.1 Austrofundulus limnaeus
AGAGAGAGAGAGAGAGAGAGAGAGAGAGAGAGAGAGAGAGAGAGAGAGAGATTCTGTATCCCTTTGCTGCTCCTGCTTTGTACAGGAAATGTATTGTCTTTGTGATACAGAGTGTGAAAGTAGCAAGTCTGGCCTTTATAATGCCAGGTTGTTACAATGTACTAATAACTGCTTACATTGTTGCATATTAAGGTAATGAGGAAAATAAAAACAAACAAATTTTAATTTCTTAAGGTACACGTTCAGTTTTCTTTTCAAGCAGTGAACAGACAGCAAGGTACACTTATTCAGGAATAATAATAAAAACAAGCTCAAAGGTTTAGATAATCTTCTTGGAAAGATTTGTATTATGTCCTCCAATAAAACATTGCTTTAGATTAAATGTGTGCGCAGAGCCCTATGTGTGTGTGTTTATAGTAAGTCATAAACATGGCTGTTCATTCGGGGCCTCACCTCAGGACTTTACAAAGACAGCAGGTCTGAAATGGGTTTCCATCTGTGACTCACTTTTTACCCCCCTCTCTCTTAAGTTCATTTAAAACATAAACAGACTAAAATTGTAACTTTACAGTTAGTATAGAGCTTTACAAACATAAATAGATAAAAAATAAGATATTTTTTCAGTATATATATATTTAAGTTTGTATATGAACTTCCACCTCTCTATACTTTAAGATCTTTTCTAAACATGTTTTACAGAATGTAAACTCGACAAAAAGAGAATGTAGATTTCTGGTCAATTTAAATTTATTTATAGTTTATCAAATCACAAATTATCAAATCATAAGAAATTTGATAATTCACAAAAAAAGAAGATTTTCAGGGCACTAAAGAGAGAAAGTAAACCTATTACCTATTTTCTTAATAAATACTGTTCAAATCAGTCCCATTAATTGTACTCCAGTGTATTCCAGTTCGAAATATGTAATTCCGCATAAATAAAACTCCCTTGCGATTGCGAGTGAGGCTATAGAGAACAACAGGAAAGACAATGTCTTATAGCTTCATAGTTTTCCTCAAGTTCACCACTGGCTCACACTTATCGTCACTCCAAAAAAATAAAATAAAATAAAACTATGCACATTAATGACAACAGTAACAACCACCTCAGACACATTTTCAGGTCTTCAATTCTTTTTTTTTCTCCTCATGTTTCTCTTCGCTTTTCTCTTTCTCCACAAAACTCTTACTTTCCTAATTTTCTTTTCGTGGCTCTCACCTTTCAATTACCCCTCCTTAGAGTCCTGTGCTGTAAGTTATAAAGTCATTGTGGTTGGTCTGTGTCAAGAAGTCCATTCAGCTCTCTACAATGCAGTGACCTTTTGCCCGCTGGTGTGAATGCTACCTGCAGCCTAATCAACTCGACAGGATTAGCTCCCAACTTGATGACTTCCCAGCACAAGCTCAGATGCCCGGGAAAAAGAGAGAAAGAGTATGAGGGAAGAAAACTAGAAGTCAGTGGAAAACAGAGCAGTCGCAAAAAATAAAACCATTCAGCTTTCTGTGTAAAGATGACAATGGACAAACCCGTAATGGCAAAAATGCCAGAGCAGAGCTCAACAAAAGACCAAGAGAATGAGAAAAGTAAAGGAGGAAACTAGGAGGAAAGAATCATTTAGGCCTCTTGATCAACATGTCACTCATATCACCTTACGAGACCCCCTTTCAATTCCATCACTGAAATGAAATTTAATTGTTTTTCAGACCTGTTTAGCAAGACAGTTGATATTGGAACAGTGCTCGGTCTAACCTCCCCCACTGTTGCGAAAGAAGGGGAGCATCTAGCAGTCTTTTATTAGATATGATGGCACATTTCACAGTTCCCTGACTTACAGATACCCAATCCTGCGATTAGTCAGCACTTTGACGTTATCTTAAGTTCCTTGTCAGAATTAATTTAGTGTGGGTGGCCTGCTGCAGTGTTGTCTGTCGACTGAGCTCCATTCCCCCTACGCTTGAGAAGGGAGGGTGGAGACAACGAAGGCTGGAAGATCCGTTTCAAATAAGCCCAAGTTCCAATCAGTGCCAAAGCAGCCACCTGAGAACTAAATATCTCCCTCCATCAAAGGCTCCTATTCTGTGAGGAGGAAAAGGACAGCACAAGCTTGAATGAACAAGTTGAAAATAAATCCTGTCTTGGCCAGCCTGTCGCCCACTTAGTGCCCTTAACCACGCAGTCCAGCCACTGATACCAGAGAACTGATACACTAACTTAAAGCACTGGTCACGCACAGCTAAACAAGATTAGCTCCTTACGGCAAGGACTCTAGATGGATGAGAAAAAAACCTTCAATCGCATTTTACCATGGCAAGATTTCAAACCATTTTTTTGTTTTTGTTTTACAGTTTCAAGTGTTGAATCATTACAGAGAATCAGAAGCACTGATGTTGCATGTTAATCAAGATTGGCAGGCAACTAGAGCCACTTGCCTTACCAATGTGAAACTGGACTCCTGTCTTTAGTCTCAGTATCTGTGCTGACACTTCATTAGAGGTCTTTTCCTGGTGGCCCACCACATCCGGCTCCACTCCTGCCACCCCTGCACTGTCCCACCTGATGAAAATTAATGGATTACAGCATTTCAATTTGTGGGCGCCAGCTCTGTTGTCAGCCTATCTTAATCTCTTTCAATTAGGGAGCAGTTCTCAGGCAAATCTCTTGACATCTGAGAACGGAGAACAGGCCGGCCGCTCTGACCCAAAAACAAGCTGAAGTTATCCATGGGTGCTTGTGAGTCCAGCTCCTCAATATCTCGGTTTGTCTTTCTTCTCCTCCACTTCCGTAATTTGTCTCAGACACTGATAAGTCGGTTGGGCAGCAAGCGAGTAAGCTGCAGACATTAGAATAGGTTTACATGTCCCAACAGCCCACCTTGGTTGAGGCATAAAAAAAAGCTTCTGAAGATTTTATTTACTGAGACGTGTCCCCACAAAAAAAAGTAGTCTGGGTGAAACTTCACTGCAGTCTGACAAAGATACTGACCAGTGGTTCCCCATGGCGAGAGGAGGATTGCCTTATTTTTAGACCCATTCTCCATTATCTGTATGCTTTGTTCTCATAATGGTTATCCCGCTCCCATCTGCAGGAACACAAAATAACCCTTTAATGCTTAGAAAGCAGAAAAATGGCCCGGCCTTCGGTAATAAGCCTTGAATTACCTACCCAAGGGTTTTCGTTTCAAGATGTGGAATCTTCAATTATTATGTTCCCATTTAGAAGGAGGAAGGAAAGAAAAAGAGAAAAGGGGAGGGAGATAGCAGAAAAGAGTGAAGAAGGGATGAGGCCCAGACACTAATGGTGCCAGAGTGAGGCTTTGTTCACTTGCTACATTTAGCCTGTCCTTCATCATCTGCCCTCAGCCTCACAACGGAACAAACAATAAAAGACCTGAAATATGGATTTCTTTTCTTTTTTCCTTCAGTGTTCTCATATCTCACTTTTTATCAATCTCTTCATGCTCGTAAGCTATCTGTATCTGCCATCAAACATATATCTATATGTCATATTTAGGGCGGTTAGAGAGCGTAATCCAAAATTAAGTTTTAGGAACTAAAAAACTGAACTACCAAAAAGGACTTCCTTTTTTTAATGCCGAACTTAACTTAAAAACATTGTAAGTTGGATACGTGTCTCTGTATCAATCTCATAGCAAATCATCTCAGTCATAAAACCATTTGAAGGTGCCAGACTTTAAACAGATTAATTCCCCAAAACAAGAGACAACAAGCCGCGAGGCACCAACCACATTTACTATCATATGATAAACCAGGCTTGCAGAATCAGACCACAAACCACAGAACAGTGGTTACTTTAAAAACCAGCCATAATATGAAACTGGTTGTATTTCCCCTCTCCCTTATGTG
Source organism: Austrofundulus limnaeus (assembly GCF_001266775.1). Classification (NCBI taxonomy): domain Eukaryota; kingdom Metazoa; phylum Chordata; class Actinopteri; order Cyprinodontiformes; family Rivulidae; genus Austrofundulus; species Austrofundulus limnaeus. The sequence continues at coordinate 666,906 of NW_013952494.1, forward strand.
CTACTTATACTGTTCTGGCAGTCTGCCTAGGCCTAATATTGTCTTAATAATTTATACAATTTATGTTACATGTCACTTGTATTCCAAACTTTGTATTTAAACATGCAACCCAAATGCCTTTTTTTAAACACTATCACTAAACCTTGTGACGTGCTTAGGAAAACTATCAAAAAGAGAAAAGACAGTGATAGAGAAACACAGAATGCATGAACATACAAAAAGTTTTCTGTGTTTTTGCATCAGTTTGTTTGGATGTAAATTAATTTACGCAAGTAAAGAACATTTTGCCACCAGACAAATTAAATCATATTGCATTTTTTTCAGTAAACTTTAGTTTATTGTTTGTTTGTTTAGATTAATTTTTCATTTGACATTATCCATTTTGATAAATGCGACCCACCACATCAGGAATTAAGACAAATTTGGTCAAAATACACTATGCATGTTTTCATATTTCTGGCTTTTTAAGTTACATTTTGATACCAAGATCATCCTGATATCATGAGCGGCTCTAGAGATACGCCTCAATTTAGCTTGTTAATTGGGATGATCTCTGTGAAATCAACTGGAATCCTATTTTTAGTGTACTCATGACAGTTTCTTGACGTTATGTAAAATTGGAAACCTCAAACTATATTTAGATATTGCGATTTCCCAGCTGGTATTGAAAGTAGCTTTGCTAGCAGAAAAGTGATGTATTTTCTGCTCAAAAACATTGTTCGTTTGTCAAAATACTCCTTCAAAGTACTTGTAGTTACGGTTTTTATAATGTTTTTTGACAAAATCTAATATCTGCATGTTTTTCAACCAGTGTAAAGTAACTAATAAACAAAAACTTTTAAATAAATTTCATTCATTTACTTCAAATGTTTTAAAGTGGTACAATTTATTACACTATCTTACAGAAATTGATAAGCATTGAGTGAGAATTTCAGTAGGAATGCACGATATATCGGCATTAATATAGGTATCGGCCAATATTGGTCATTTTTTAGAATATCGTATCGGTCCGATATGTAAAACTGGGCCGATATTAACATCCGATATTGATTTTCCATTTTTTAGCTTTGTGTTTTTGTTTTGGGAGGGGAGACAGTTGGTTGAGCGTCATCTGTTTGATCATGATAGTGATATTGACGTTGCAAAGCCAAGAATAACTGAAGTAGGGAGCCATGTCAGAGGTCTGGTCATTTATATATGGTCTCAAAAAAAGACCCAGGTGTGTTCGTGTGTATATGTATAATATAATTTGTGTGTTTGTGTAATATCGGTAAATATCGGTTATCGGCCATAACAGCAATAATTATACTGGATATCGATATCGGCTGAAATTTTCATATTGGTGCATCCCTAAATTTCAGGTGCATCCTTTTCCTTCTTTCAGGCTGACCTGCTGGAATTTTGATTGAGTTTCTCCTCTGTGTCCTTAAGAAACTGTTCAAAGTCCAGATCACTGGAAACCCCCGGAACCAGAAGCTCCACGAAGGCATGGTCCTCCGGAAAATCCTCGGGCCATTCCATGTTGCCCTGCACAAGAGTGAGACAGTTAGAACCTGAGCGTTAAAAAGTATCTTCCATGTGCATCCGATTGTCAAAATAAATTATGTCAAAAAGATAATAATCACAGGTGCCAAGACTGAACTAACAAGGTACAGAAATCAATCATCTGCATGATCACAAGTGTTTTATTACAACTGTCTGTCAAGGAACACACACACTGTCAGCGATGCCATGTGGTCTAAGATCATGTAATATTTCCTCAAACAAGACTTTTATTAGAAGGCACAAATCAATTTATCTGAAGCACCTGAAACACAAGCCACTCCTCATCTACAAAAGCAGTTTTTTTCCAGTACACCCCCCGTTTTTTCCTCTGAAAATCATTTGTAGTAAGAAGCGCACTTCATCAGAATGCATTGGCTCAGTCTCAAACCATTTCTACATAACGACACTAGTTAACGTAGGGAGATATAAAGAAAATAACACAAGATTAATAAACAATAAGGTGAGATTCTCTTCAGAGAAGACTTTAAATAAACAACTCATCTTCTCGGGTCTCTACCAGAGCTGAGGTCCTCCCCTCCCACCCCGTGGTGCTTAACGCACACGCTAACAGCCAATCCCATGTCGGTGCCACGCTGCTGGGTCTCATATCAACATTGTCATCAGTGTGAGTCAAGTGGAAGGTAATGGAGAGTGTCTGTGTCAATTTGGCTTTCTCACACTCCGCCTCTCGCCCCTTCCTCATCATCAGCTCTGATTTTAATAATCCCTGTCAAACTCCGAACAGCTCCCTGCACGCAGCTCTGCTTCTTTCTCCGCAGCATACAGTCGACGCCAGTCTCCCTGACAGGGTAGACAGGAAGCTCAACATTCATTTAGCCTGCACAAAGGGAGGCCTGTCCAGCTGGACAAATATTATTTCCCTCCGCTGACAGCCTCACCAGTTAGGCTTGTTCTTTTATTATTTCTCCGTTTCTTCCTTACCCTCTTTCTGCTTACCCTCGTCATCATGCTCCCTTTGCACCACCGTCTGAGGAAGGGTCTAAATGCAGTCATCGCTTGAATGAGAAAAAAAAACTTTCAGTTCCTAGATTGGGAGTTAAACAGTCTAATAAAGTAAGCAGCTTGTGTCTAGTTTTGCCTTTTCATGTGTAGGTGGTGTCCAGAAGATCATTTTTGATTTTTAGGGGTTAAGGATCACACAAACAGATGGACAGGGAGTTTGAATGTTCACACTGTACGTCTGCTGGGTGTCTACCTTCTGGTCTGCCGACATAACTTAAGCATGAGCGTGTACATGTAAGTGCGTGTGGGTTAGGATTCGCCAGGAATCACACAGGGCCTCATTAGAGCAATACTTTAAATCATCCAGTCTCCATTGTCTTGTCATTGGCTCTTTAGAAAGCAGATGTTAGACGAGCCCCTGCGTGTTTCAAAGATCTGCAACAGGGACAACCGGGCCAGGCACTGAGACGCTGCCTGCCGAAGACATCAGCTGCACCACTATTAGAGCATGAGAAGAAACGCAGCCTCAGAGAAACACACACACACACACACACACACACACACACACACACACACACACACACACACACACAGCAGCCCTATCTCTCTTGCCGCTGCCTGTCTTCTACAGCTAGGCTAACACAGAGGCCCATTTACAGTAATGAGTTTGTCCTGAAATATTTAGCAGCATATCCCCCAGGCTGCAGCTTTAAAACCACTTAGAACATGTCAAGTTAAAGTCAACATTATTTTAAAGGGGGTACCTTAACAGCCCTGTTAAGGAAGCGTCATAAATTAAACAGGTGCATTTCCTAAGATCACAACAGTGCTGAAAACTATCTCACATGCACCCCAGGGGAGGGCATGGCTTCACCGTTACTGTACAACACAGTTGCCTGGCTTCATTATATTGCTTGGGACAGATTTACATCTTTAGAGCGATTCAGATGCAAGCTCTATGAATTAATCAGATCTATTTCACGTGATGCAATGATTCTGCTAAATGTTTTACAACACAGGTTCAGTTCAGCTGTTTTGAGCAAGTTTTTTTTTTCTTTACTACAAGGAAACCTGTTGACTGAATGCTGAGAGTGTAACCAAACTGTGTAACACCGTGTAAACCAGCAGGTGTGATTCATCTGCACTGAGCTAATGAATAATACAAATTAATCACAATAATACATGTTATTGATTTCTTTTGTAATCAGGGGCATTAAATCACTGAGTAATTAGTTATTTATAACCCATGACAGCAATAATGTCACACTGCAGCAAATCACATTATGGTATGGAAAATGTAAACTTTGAGTAAATGTAACATATCAAACATAGTTATAATCCAGAAGTACTTCCACATACTCATTTCATTCATGTTATTTATGCAAAAATGACAGTGAAGCAGCAAATATGTTCACATAAAATATAATAAAACTAAGAACAAAATGCAAATAAACTGTAAATTCATATGTAAAAATTACTTATTTCTTAACACCATGTGCAATATCTAATCTAATACAGTACCGGTATCTCCATGTGCTGTCACTTTTATTACTGAATGTAACATACATCTTAACTGATTGCATGTACCTCTGTAGGGTTTTACTTTTGTTACAAAGTTTTGTTCCTGTTTCTTGTTACTGTATTGTTGTTTTGTGTGTGTGTGTGTGTGTGTGTGTGTGTGTGTGTGTGTGTGTGTGTGTGTGTGTGT
>NW_013952494.1:672131-674227 GCF_001266775.1 Austrofundulus limnaeus
TTATTATTATTATTATTATTATTATTATTTTAACAATGTTGCAATTATATGGTAATTGAACATAATAGACGAGGTGCTCTTTTTAAAACCTGTCAAATCATGATGAAACAAGTGTCGCTGAACTTATAAAGCATTTAAAAATATTTTTCATAGTGCACCGTTCAAATAAACACAGCTACAAAAATTGTCTTCCTTTAAAATATAGTTTTTCATTCAAAATCTGGTTGATTAGATCTGCTGTGCTGCAGCTCACTCACACACAGAGTGTGAATAATATGACGGATGGTCTGCCTTTGTTAATACAGAATGAGTGAAATTAATTAACGGGGCCCAATTTATAAATAATGTGTAATAAACTTCAGATTTGGAGAAAATATCAAGTCTTTCTAAATAAACAGGGTCGAGTCCAATTCAAGTCCCAAGGCATTGGTGTAAAAGTCCACGTCACATGTCTCTGAACATTTTTTTATTATTATTTCAACTCAAGTCTGACTTGAGTCTATGGGATGGGACTTCTATGGGATCCCATAGATGTCTATCACTGCTAAAGTGACCATATTCAAAACACTGTTAGGACACATGCAATGTTTGGATGGAGCTGTAAACAGTGCTGCTGTGGCACTCTCAGATCTGAGCTGTTCTGGCTACTCATCCTTCCTAGATGAGGGTGCACTGGCTGAAACGCCTGTATGAAACCCGTACCTGTGGGACATGTCGAAATAAAATCAGTTTTGCATCACAAAATGAGCATGTTTACCTTTTATAGGCTTCCTGTTAATCAGTTCCGAGTCAGTCCAAAGCAGTCTTCGGAAATGAAGTTAACATCACTCGCAGTCTCTCTGCGTTCAGCAGCGATAGCTAAAGCAAAACGAGAAAAAGGCAAGATATCCAACATGCCGCAAAAAGTGTCCATTTTTTCATTACTGTGAGTGTATCTGTCGCTGCTGTTTAACAAAACAGTGCACGGAGCAACAAACAGCTGTGTCGATCCAAAAGTTTTTTTTTTCCTGGTACAAATCTTGATCATTTTTACATGTAATGAATAAAAATGGTGTTCCCATATTCAGTCGCGGTGAATGTAGTGTTGTTTTTCTTTGCTGCACGGGTACAGAGCGTCCATAACAACAACCCGGAAGTAATACTGCGCAGCTTCCGGTTATTGGAGTGTACCAATGACAAACTAAACGTGTAGGAAAATCTCTGCTGTGATAAAATAAAACAATTATTTCTACATTAATTAATCGAAAACTTCATACATATTAATATTTATCTTAAATAAAGAATTTATTTTAAAAATGTGATCGTCTTAAATAGTTATAAGTTACAAAAATACAATAATTAGTACATGAACAACTCCCCTCATCTCCACTACATTTACGAAACCGTAAAGCTGTTTTTACATTTTGGCCGTGCTGTAAACGGAAAACTACCTTTTTATTTACATGAACGAACCGCGCCAGTGAGTAATCTTGTTAGCCAAGTTGAACACGTTGTGTAAAAGGGGCAGCCACGCGGTGATTCAAACACTGTTTCTAATCCTGGAGTCCTGGGCAGGGTGACAGGGTTTTGGCGCGCCTGGATGAAACTGGAAGGATTCTCCCGGCAGTGGTACTATGAAAAAGGTATCACATAAATCAGATGTGTTTTCTTTTATTTTTATAAACTCTGTATATTTAAAAGCTGCTATAAAGTAGCAGCAACAATTTAGCACAGTTAGGTACAAGAGGAAATAATTAAGGACAGAAAGAGTTAGTTTGGGGGTGTGGATCTGTAGTAATAGTAGTAGTAGTCACAAAATCGATCATTGTCTTTTTGTGATTTAATTAAAAAAGATTATACCAATAATTACAATGCAGCATAGCACTTATTTGCAAAGCAAGATACTTGTAGTGTGACATGCACAGTAAACTAAAGTCTATTAGTCACCCACAGGCTAGACTGTCCTAATGAGATGCTGCCCTTGGGTCAAAATTATCCATAAGGCCTAAATTTTATAACTGAAGCCTCAAGGTAATTTTGACCCAAGGGCAGCCAGAGAGTTAATAAAATGCATAATCACTATAATTTCCTTGGCAAGTGTTTGAATATATATATAT
>NW_013952494.1:675337-696777 GCF_001266775.1 Austrofundulus limnaeus
TATATATATGCACCACTGTACAGATTTAGATAAATTTGTTAGTGTGTGGGAAAAATATGTAAAAGGTATTCATAACCACATGTCACAATAAAACATAAAGTCAAAGCCAGCAGGGGTATAACATATCAAATACCATCAAATGAGATAATTAAACTCTAATATAAGTCATAAAAAACCTTAACAAAGGCTTGTTTACTTCTGAAACTTAAATAATCAGTTAAAAAAATCATAAATAAAAAAACCTGATACCTCTTTTGTTATGATGGGTGAAGTACAAGTTCTTCATTTTAAAATGCATCTGTCATTTTGACACTTCAGTCAATAAGAAAATGAATTTGATTTAATTAAAATAAACTGTAAAATTCAGGGGTAAAATCACGGAAATAAGCATACTCCACATAAAACTGTACTATGAGTGATGCCAAGCCTAACCATGGATTCTCAAATCACCATTGCTGATGTAAAAGTGCATCAAATACATTCAAAATATTAGAACCTTCAGAAGGTGCTAATCAAGCATCTACTTGTAGGAAGGCTTTGTGAGGGGATTCCCAAGTGCCTACGGTTCACATCATAAGAGAACATATTTAGCAACAAAAACAAACAACACTGTTATTTAATCAATATTTGTTGATTGTAAACCTGCATCTTGTTGCCTGAGCTGACTGTAGATATCTGAATTATTGTATGAATGTTTGTCCTTTTCTTTAAATGCAGTGTGAACTTTTGGTTTACAATCCACCTTAATACACTGAACAGGCCTCATCGGCAAACTAAACAAAATGGAAATAGATTTTGCATAAACGGCTTTCCATTTTTCCAGTGGAGTTTCACAAACACAAGGTGCACATTAAACTGGTTTGATGGCTTATAAACACCATTTTAATATTTTCCTGTTATGCAAATTTTAAGTTTTTTTTTCCACCAACCTGTAATTAAACGTTCTGTGGTCAAACAAGAAAATCAACATCCTAACTTCCAGAGTTCTGAGACCTACATGTGCAGACACATTTAGACTTGTCTAACGTAAAATTTAACCTGAAACGATTGCGTCTCTGTTTCACTTTCTTTTTCAGGATGGAGAGTGGCAGACAAATTTTCCAGATCTCAGGAATCAAAAACCGTGACAAGAAGAAAAGTTTAATTAAGGGCATCAACAAGCTGGGTGGCAAATACCTTGGTGGCTCGGTGAGTAGAGATTCTTGTGTAGTTTAGAAAAGAATGTGACAGACTGGAAACAAAGTGGTGACGTGTCTTTCAGTCTGTCCGTCTGCAGTGATGTATCATCATTAAAAAAAATCCTTTGCATAACAAGCTGTAATGTGAAACAGTGTTGTTTCAGACAGTTTAAATTTCTTGCACCAATAATCTGACTACAGTTCTGGAGTAACTGTTGGTAGAAGCCAAATTCCAGTTTTAAGTATTTGACTGAAATTTTGTTTTTAATTCTCAGGTCAGACTTTTTCTGTCAAATCTTTTATTATAACTCATGGATAATTTATATTTAATTTACTTTTTTACACTAACTATAATATTTACTCTATGCAATATTTTATAACTTTGCAAATAAAGATTATACGGTTTACCCCATTCAAATAAAAGATGTTTTGACTGTGTTGTTCCTGAAGTTTATTGTTTTGCACCTTACACATGCTTGCATTTTAGATTTTGTTTGAAATTTGTAGTTAAATCTTTAGCTTCTGTGTGTGGGTATGTGTTGCTTACAACATTTCACTATAACTCATACTGTGTATTACTATGCATGTGACAAATGTTATTATATTAGATTTAATTCAGTAAGTAATCAATGAACCGAGTTTGACTTCTGCTGACTAAGTGTGGCAGTTCTCTACGTCATGGTGTCTCAACTGACTCCTTTGTAAACGTAATACTTTAATGTTTGCTATTTATAATCGTAATGGTTATACAACAAGCTTGCCTCTGGGTAATTGGTGTTTATTTTTATTTGTAGCTCATGTCACCTTTACTTAAAGGTGACATAAGCTGGACAAGGTAACTGGTTTACTACAAAGGTTTGAACAGGTTTAATTGCCTTTTACCGGAAAAATGTCAGCAACTATGGTTAAATTTAGTCGTAAAGCAGTTTTAATTGCTTATAGAATTGGTAATCTTGATTTGAGTGTGTGATTTTTTTGCCCCTTGATTTACAAAAAAAGTCTTAAATTTCAATTAGTAATAACATTTTATTATTTTACTCTTTTGAATGTACTTATTTTATTGCAGCTTTTTCATATTTCCCCCATGTTACTGTTGAATGAAGTGCTGAAATATTTCTGTTGCAGATATATAAGCACATCAGCACCCATCTGATAATTCCACAGGTTTTGTCCAGTGAGAAGTTTTTGGCAGCTTGTGCTGCAGGTCAGTCTTTAAAGATATTCTATTAGCATAAATTTCTAAAAAATAAAAAAATATATATACTGTTTAACTGTCACATGGTTAACACAACACTTGTCAGTGAATTCAGTCCTCTCTGGTGGTGTTTCCTTATTCCCAGGAAAGTGGGTTGTGACTCCAGACTACATCTTGGACAGTGTTAAGAATGGTTCGTGGCTGGCAGAGGGCCAGTATGAAGTGGCCATTTTCACAAGTTCTTCGGCTGCCTTCTACCCTGTCAGACAGTGGAGGGAGAAGGTGTCCAAAGGGAGAATAACGGGTGCTTTCCAAGGCTGGAGGGTTCTCCTCATGGTTCAAGAGCCCACCAGAAGAGCCATGTTCAAACGGTGGGCAGCTGCTGAAAAAATGATTCAAATCTCAAAACACTGGTGTATAAATGAAGCTGAAACCAACGTGAAAAATGTCGTATCTCTTGTCATTTGTACCCAGGCTGCTAAAAGCTGGCAGAGCAGAAGTATACAACAGTCCTCCCCCCACCTACACCTCCATCACTCATGTCATGGCAAAACCTGTTACGGAGGAATCCAGTTCCCACAATGCTCCTTGCTACCCAGTGAGCCACATAGTCCAACACCTCTTTGGGGTAGGTCACCGTGTTGGAGTCAGATTTCATTGCTCGCATTTGAATTTGAATTTCTATTCTTTTATTTTCTATTTACAAACATAAGGATGACACTTTCAAAGTCATATATACAAAGTGATAGTATGTGTCTTTTGCATATATAATAATAGTTTATTTATTTATTTATTTTCATTTAATTTGTGGCTTAACTTGACCAATATTGTCCTGAAATTGGTACCGTTTTTTGACAGAGCAACTGTATGGATATGAATTTCAACATGAATGATCAGATGGTAAAGGAAAAAACACACTTTCAAGAAGACAACTTCTTTCATTTCGAAGCCGAGCTGAAGAGCTTCGTTACCAACAAGGAGGTGTGTTTCAAAATGATTTCAAACACAATTTAACCAAGCCTTAATTGGATTTTATTTTACCTGGATAATCTTTTGTTCTTTCCAATATTTTGTGTTATTTTCTCCTTGTAGGAGCAGCCAAGACTACGCTTCCCCGAATTTCTAGGTTACCATGACCCCGATCGTCCCCACTCACAGGTGCCTGCATATCCACACCCAGCCACAGTCACCACTATACATACATCTACAAGATAACTCTGTGTTTCATCGAGCAGATCAGGTCATTCAATTTCCTTTATGTCATACATTTCAATGGAAAGTGACATCAAGAGCGTGGGCGCATCAAAACCAGGTCACTGATTTAACCACCTCTGAGAGCTTTGATTGGCAGACCTATTAACAATACTCTCCACTGTCCTGTCCATACTTTACCCAAGTGGATGTCTGTCAGATTGCTATTAGAAGTGCTCTTGTATTTCCATTCTGGACTTTCTGAGTCCATATGCTATTTGCCAATAAGCGGCGGTCAGAAATGACCCTCAGGAACTTTTGATGCCCATTCACTACTTATTCCCATTACCCTTCTGCCCTCTCTCTTTCTCTCTCGCTCTTTCTCTGTCCCTCTCTCTCTCTTCTCTTCTGTCTCTTTCAGTGCCTTCTTTCTTCCTGCTTTCCATATACTTTTTTCATTTTACCATTGTTCTGTTATTCCTCCAGGCAATAGTCGCAGACTTGAGCAACGTTGGCAGTATGATGGAGTGCGGCCTCTTCAATGAAGCCTTGGACTCAATCAGAAGCGATGCGTTTCCCGGTCTGTTGCCACCAGCGACGCACCTGATCTCCCTCCTAGAATACGCACAGCAGGTAGGACTAGAATTACCAGACTGCAGAAAGTCTCACCTGCTGCCTCCACTATAAGAGCCAGAGGGGCCGTTGTGCAGACAGATCATTGATTCCCCAACACCGTTGAATGTCTGTACTGGCTTGTATTTTAACTGTCACTGTGTGCCACAATCCTATGTGTTTATTTTCATTGGATCACTGATAAAGAGCACATATTTAGGAGAAAAGTAAAAAATTTATTTGAAAAACAAATAAATGGATGAATCTTCTGTAAAGTTTTGAAGCACCTGTTGTGTGTACATTGTACAGGGTAACACAACAGCCATTTTCCTGAGAAATTTCCATGAGGTTATGGTAAACTTGCTCCTCATCAACCCTCCGTGGTCAGCTCCCGGCCCAGTGAAGAAATATTATACCCAAGTGTTGCAGTGTCCTCAGTGCAAGGCGGGCTTGTGGCCTTTTCTAGAGACAGCCATCAGGTAATCTTCATGTCATGTGAGATTTCTTGGGAAAAAAAAGTCTCTTGGGTATTTACGTTTTTTTTATAAGTATTGAAAGGATTTTTCACATTCTGGAGTTGATGGCTGAGTCCAAATTCAGGGGATGTGTCCTTCGAAGAACCTGGCCTACCTGGTCAACGTGGGCTGACTCCTTTGTCGACCGGGAACACCGGTAGAAAGTGTTTGTGAATTTGGACAGTCTAGCCTTTAACTTTATTCCCATCCTTACGCCACAATGCATCATGGGATAGGGTGGGCTAAGAAGAAAACACTGGACCCGTCCCTCAATTCAGGGAAAAGAAGAATGCATTTGTGCATAGCTGTGACATAATTGGCCATTATATTTGGCCTTCGAAGGATGCAGCCCCAGAATTTGGACAAAGCCATTGAGTAGCTCTTGCAGCTGGGTGATGCGCAAAGTGATTTTATTAAATTTATCCCCGTGTTTGATCGCCAAAGGTACTGCCTGTCCAGCAGCGTCACCTGCCACCCTCTACCTGGACCTTCCTTACCCGCAGTCGTTCAGTTCCATTCCGACATCCTTGCTTTTTTCCTCAAGCTCTTTCAGGGGGAACTCTGCTCTATCTCCATCGGGTAACGGTTTAAATGAACTACTTTTCTTGCTTTTAAAGAAGATCTGTGGTTTGCTCTGTACTGTGAATGTCTTGAATGTGACTGTATGCACCCTCGAATTTCACTCTCAGAAACCTGGCGCTGCTCCAGCCGACGCAGGTCCCGCCCACGCCGACTTCAGGTTCATTGCTGTATGGAACCTTCTGGACCGTGTGGGAACGCTCCACGTTGTTGTCCCGTGCTGTGAAGCAGCTCACTCAGCTCATAGTGCAGGCTGCTGCCACGGTGAATGCTTTGATTTTTTCATCTGATAAAGGGGTCCACATTTATGTCTCTCATAGATTATAAGTTACTTTGTATGATCCGTAGTCTGAAGTTGTTTTTCTTTTCTTTGAAGTATTCTGCCAAGCGAGAGGAGAAACAGAAGATGTATTTGGCAGACACTCTGCTGCACCTGCTGTCCGTGGCAGTGGAGTTCTGGTGTCAGCAGCACTTCAGACTGAATCAGTGCCTGGTGGAAAAAGGCCTCAAAGACCTATCAGAACATTTTGCAGTCATTAGCCAGGGTATGCCCTAAAAACTGAACAGCACAAATGTATTACAATTATATTGTTTTTTTTCCCCCTTTTAAGTAATTTATTTTCTTTATTTTCTCCCGTAGATTTACCTCCAGCAGTTTTAGTGGAGCTGCTTGGTTGTGTTCGCTCCTCCAGGCTTAGGTTGGTGATGGCTGATGCCACATTCAGGAATCTCTGCTGCAGAAATGAGTTCACTGTGGGCGATGGACCACTTTCACTCAAAAAAATGGTGCGTGTGTGTTTTTAAAATTTTTTTTTTTTTTTTTTTACTTAACAATGTATTTTAACAGCTGAATAATTTGGTTGATTCAGTGAACTGTGCTTGATATTTAGAGTGATTCTGTTTTTTTTAATGCAGCCAAAATCAATCTTTATAGGAAATAGTATAATTTCACAGCAGAGAAAACTACTTACTTTTTGCTTTAATGTACTGTTTTGTCCCTGTTAAGTTGAGAAGTAAAAGGCCAGATATAAAGCTAATTATTATAAGAAACATAAATACTACTGTAGATGGTCTTTGTGATTGCTTATCTATTGCTCAAAAAAAATCATTTTTTCTTTTGGGGAAGCCAAGTTTATGAAAAGTAGATCATAAATCTGAAGAAATTATTGGGGTTTAGGTTTACATAACTGGTTTAAATTACATACACATGGTATAGTTTTATGATAGAACTGTAATGACTGAAGTCTGGTTTAATCAAGTGACCAAGAGTTCAGCCCGACAACCAGGAAGTGCATTTGATTTTAACAAAAGCTCCGAGGCATGGCTCCGCCTATTTGATTACGTCGTCAGTGGAGGGGTCCCTGTTCTACTGAAGCCATGCCCCTCAGACATCAAAAACCTACCCTAATGAGGATTTAAAAGTTCAGTTATGTGTTGAATTTGTTTTCAGGCATGTAGCTATTAATATAAAAATCATCAAGTTATGCGAAACAGTCACATTCAACAATCATTACAGTTCTATCGTAAGACCACACCATGTGTATGTAATTTAAATCAGTTATATAAACCTAAACCCCAATAATTTCTTCAACTCTTTGATTTAATTACACTGATATCAGTACCTGTACAGGCCTAAAGCACATTGTTTTGCATGTTTGCAACTTTGTTTAAACTCGATGCGCCATGAATAGACTTCTGATGTGGTTTGACCATCATATAATGTTGCAGCAGAGCATCTGGTTCTCTCGCCCACCCGGTCCTGCAGGGACACCTACTTCCACTTGAAGTGTAAAAGACTCTGTCTGACCTTGTGTGTGACTTCTGACAGGTGTGTTCTTACCTGCCAGCTCTGGGAGCTTTAGCGCAGCGTCCCAGTGGTGCTGGACCCACCTCACACAGCTGCACCAGTCCAGGGACCAGCAGGTCAGTTACACTCAGCCTTCTGTCAATACCTTTGTTAGTTTACATTGTGCTTTGTCAAAAGAGCCTGAAGCGCAACAAAAGAGTGTAATACATCAACTGGATGTATTTTTGACCTGATAGGGGCTCTCTCCTTTCACTGTGTTCATAAAGCACCTCTTAAAATTGTGACACTTTTAACAAAACTGTTTTCCTTAGAGAAAACGTATGGATTTTTTTTTTCTTTTTCTGAAAGCTGCATATGTCACCATATCTTCTTCAGTCTTTGTTTTCGTCTCGTCTTTGTCGGCTTCAGAGAGTCTAAAATAACAGAACTATTCAACCAGCAATTTGCTACGCCTCCTTTGTCAGGTTTCCACCCACATAGTTAGGGACAGACAGCGCTGCATGGAGCAGAACAGGTGAGCGCGAAGATATGATGAGAAGTGCAAGTGAAAAAGGAACAAAGGAGCACCTGGAGGGAGGAGAAGTGTGCGGGGGTGGGGGGGATTGGTGGTGTGAGGGGTGGGGGAGCTGGAGACAGACAAGTGGAGGTCAGCCAGAGCGTGAGGAGTTGGCATGTGATGGGTCATGCCCAGGTCTGATCTTATCAGTATGTGCTGGCTGACAGGAGGGGTGCAAAGGGAGGTTAAGCCCCTCCTCTCTCACACACACACACAATTTGTGTGGTTCGTACTTTGAGTCAACAGATAGATTTGGATATCCCATCAGGCCCTTGCTTCTTACCTTACACCCAGCCCACACTTCCCCCTCCTCACTTTTCTCGATCTATCCTTGCATACTAAATCTCTCTCTTGATGCAATCACACACACACACTCCCTCCATGCTCTCTGTGTCAGACATCTGCTGCTCCACCAGCAGGTAGTTGGCCTGGAGAGGAGCCGGAGTCACCAGGGAGCAAGTTCACGTGGAGGCTACCGGTTCACGCACTGACCAGACCTCCTCTTCCCTCCATCCTCTCTCCCCGCTCTCTCTTAAAGCTTTTCGCTTCTCGAGTTAATTTTGACACAGACACGAGCGGAACCGAATTAAACAAGGAATGGAGTCTGTGCGGATGAGATAAAGAAGTGCCAAAGGGCATGTAAAAAAATCATTTGACCCTAAAAGAAAGAACGAAACCAAAATGACAAAGCCTGTGATAAATTGAGAACAGACACCAAAAGCAAATCTTGTTTCCTCCCTTTCATGGTTGAATTCTTGATATTGTACGTAATTTCAATGAACTTGACACTCTTAATCAATTTATCTTGCACTGAAACATTTAGAAATCTGCCACACTTATTCATCTCAAAGAATGTTCGAAACCAAAGCCGTCGTGTTAAAAAAGCGTCAAATAATGTGAATATTAACCTTATAAGATAACGTGTATTTAAAGCTGAACATTTTTGAAAGCTTTAAGTTTAAATATCTCCATTGTGATGATGGTTTCAGAGGAGAATTAAATGGCCCGCAAATTGAGAGCACACAACGCAAGATGTTTGGGAGGAAAAGTCACCAGCAGGTTGTAATGTTGTGAGAAGCCAACATGACACTTTTAACTTTTGTTTGTTGACACATTAGGGGGCTCTCAGGAGGGTGTTGAGGTTATATATGAGAGAAGGCGAATGTGTTTCATCCTCTTCAACAGATGAGCTGCCGTGAGGGCACATGTCCAAGCTGCGCCGAGCTGACAGGGCGGCTGATTGAGCGACTGTTGAGACGGCCGTTTAACTCACCGACTGGCTGCGTGGCGCTGAGCGCTGTTAGCAGAAGGGAAGCTATAATTAAACTGAGGTTATCCTCCTGCCTGCTGCTTAGTAATACTCTGTGCATCTTTGCTGCTGTCATCTTGAAAAAAAAAACTAACAGCGACATCATTTGCGTTGGCTAGCTTGGACGCTAATTTGAAGAAATTCAATATATCATATGATATAGTTTAAAAATATGACAGAACCCTTTTTTTCTACATATGGTAATAATAATCATTTAAAAAAAAACAATTGGACTTCTACTTTTTCCAATTGTTTATTTTTTAGGGTTATGTATTTTATTTTTGGGGGCTTACAATGTTGATGACAGCGCAGTGCAAATTGCTTAATTTTCTTATCAATTTTAAAGTGCCTGTAACATAATTTTTTTTATAATAAACATACATTTTTTTGGAAAGATAACATTGATAACATATTGCAAAATAAATTTCATGCCGCTAAGATGAACAGTTGTTGAGATATTTGCATATGATGTAACAGGAAGTGATGTCAAAGGGGAATGTCTGCATGTGATCAGAGCGTTGTTACAACAGCTAACAGCACAGGCTGTAGAGTAGAATCTGATGTTTCTTTAGAATTTTTTGAGTCTCTCTCAAAGAGAGATGAAGAAGAGTTAAAGTTTAAATAATATTGTTTTAATAAACAAAGACCAGGGAGTTTATTTTATTAAAGAGTTCCCCCCTTTGATGTCACTTCCTGTTTCATTTTGACTGAACCAAGTTCAAAAGGAAATAGGTCAGTTATGTGACAAAATGAGTAAAAATCATGTGTATTATCATTATGGTAATTTTCTTCAGTATAAAGATGTTTTCTTTGACTTTCTGTGTTTGAAGGATAGGCATGTCACAGGGCCTTTAAAGAAAAAAAAATCATCATTAGACAACAAAGCCCATTTTCAAAGTTATTTGGACATCTTCAGAAATCTGATGTTGCCATCCCTAGTTCCAAATGTAATTTAAGAAAAAAACTATTCTATTTGTTTTTTTAATATAGTATGATTTAAAATATTAAAGATGATATGAGAGGTTAGTTGCCATGCATAGGGTTTCCTGCAATTGGACTGGGTAGTAATTACGGCTAATAATTGCTCACGATTTGTTTCTTCTGAGTCCACCACCAAGAACACACCCTGCACCAGGCCCAGAACTGCTAACTGTACCATTAACAGAATGCTGGCCTCCCCAAAATAGAGCGTTACACAAGCCAAGTAGAGTACCTCCAGCCATCGCTGCTGCCAGCGTGCGTGGACAGTCAGGGGGACATTCAGGTGAAATACTCTGTGATGAGAAATGGTGTGCCCTCATCATAGCATTACGGAGTCTCTCGCGCGTTCAAATACACCCAGAGCTTGTCTCATCTCTTCTCAGCCTTGTCCCTGCTAATAACAAGCAACGTGACAGGACGTGTGTTTCCTCCTCACTGCTGGCAGCTCCTTCCTGGCTTCTGAACAACCCAATTACCAGGGAACAAGCCTCTTCCCTGTAATACGGATGGCACTCCACTTTAATGCAACCCGCGCTCGCACACGCGCGCACGGGCGTACACACGCAAGACACCTGTCAGGCTTCGTGCAGCAGGCAGATGCTCCGTACCAACATGCAGGACTAGTGACAACCCACCGCTATTAGCATGCCACTACTTTGAAGAGGTTTCACTTTCTTTTACTAGTTATTTTCCCTAATGTGCTTTCTCACGTCGAGTTCTTCATCTCTGCGTTTAAGCTGTTAAGTGGGACTGGGGTGGGGGGGGGACTACTTTGGATACAGGAAAAGAGGATAGCAAGTGTGTATGAGCCAACACAGTGAGGGGTTTGACAGATATCATCAAATGTAAAATAAGATGATGCCACGCCACGTGGGATTAATTAGCTAAAGGCACATTTTACTGCATAACAGGTGTTTCCACTTTCCGTGTGACTTCATCTTCTGCAATTCTCAATCACTAAAACTTTGACCTTGATCAGGTGAATCAGGGATGATATCTCAGTTTTTTTAATTATTTGAAATGGGTAAGAAAAGTATTGTTTTTGTTATTGTTGTTGTTTTCCTTACGATGTTTGCTTACAATGTTTGTTGTCTTCATGCAGAAGTCAGAACGTTTTGGTGAATGAAACAAGTTCAGAAAAAGAGAACACCCTCAAAGGCTTGAACAGAGTCAATGTAGCAGGTAAGAGACACACACACGTGTGCACACAGTATGTATTTCTATCTTGTTAGGACCATTCATTGACTTCCATAAATTTCCAGTCATTTCTAAAACTAACCTGGACCCACTAATCTAAACCTTAACACCCCCAGTACGTATTTAACTCTAAACCTAACCTAAACTCAATTCACACATAAACCCGATCCTCAACCCAAAAATAGAGTTACACTAAATTAGGACTGTTTTTTGGTCCCCATAAAGACTACTGGTCTTGATAAGGTAGATTTGTATCCCAGAAACAGTCCTAAAAAAGGTAACACTTACAAGTACACAGTTTGTTTTTATATCCCCGTGGAACCATGGATTGACTTACATTCATTTTCAGGTAATTTTTATAGCCTAACCTTGACCATTTACCCTAAAATTAACCTCACAGGTACATACCTGACCCTAAAACTAACCTAAATTCAGTTCATACCTTGGTCTTAAACCCAACCCCCCACCCAGAATTAACATCCGTACCCGTGGGGACCGGGCTTTGGTTCCCACGATGTGGCAAATACGTGCCCACACACACCTGTTTAACGATACTGCCTCACATTTGCAACATTCAGACTTTTAATAAACTGATGCATGACACGAGGTCATCTTTAAAGAGGAACATGATAGCTCTGTCATCACTTTCAGTTTATTCCTGAGCAACATAATTTATGGAGATGGTGATTGATTTCCATTGGTCGTTGCTTCCAGCCTGTCAGCTTCAAAAGCTGCTTGTATGAATAAGTGGGACTGCTGTGTACCTTACTGAGTTTGGACTGTCTGTATCTTGTCTTGTCACTGTGAATATTTTTCTCTTCTAATGAAACAATTAAAATTGAAAGTTTGCAGAGTTTATCTCAGATGTTGAATGGGGTAAAGCTGCAACTTTACAGTGGCTACGCTGATGGAACTTCCTGCAATCATAGGCAGTGCACTCAGTGTGAACTCTCGAAAGTGTCAGCGCTCATATCTCCCTCCTCCACCTGATCAGAAAGGCCCTGTGCCGGTGCAAAGGAAGGGTGGAGGGTAAAGGAGAGGTACTAGAGGAGGAGAAGCTGAGGCAGGAGACTCAAAGCTGTTGGCATGTGTTGTTTTTCTACTACGTGATCTCTATACCGATGCACTCGGCATTAATTTTTGATGAACCATCGGCACAGCATCCTCCCCTCTCGCCCTCTCATCCCTTCCCCTCTCGTCCCCCTTTTCTCCCTTCTTATTTTTCTCTTACAGGCACTTTCACCCACTTGTGTAAGCTTGCTTTCTTGTGTTCCACACATCTTTGTTTTAGAGCATCTGACTTTCCTTGTGGAAACCCTTGTATCTTTGTCACGGTAGCTGAGAGGGGTTGAGGGATTTGGGAGCAACTTCTCTTTTCCAGTTTTGCATTTGCCTTTTTTTTTTTTTTTGAAGCTCGGCATAGATATCAATTTTAATGAGGCCAAATATACTGCATATAGATTGTCAAACAGGAACTGCTGAGTTTCACTGTTTAAAACGTGTTTGCATTTTGCTGCACATCATCCCTGAGATAAATTGGTAATGTCAATATTCACATGAAGTTACTCAAAGACTGAGTACATTGTTCATGAATACGGAAAGCATGCAATGAGAAATATATATATATTTTTTTATTTTATTGTGGGAACCCCTTGAAAGTCATCCTACTACTATGATAAAAAGTTCTGGGCCAATGCAACAAAAATTGAGGAAAGTTGTATTAAAAAAACACTCACACACACACTCACACACACACTCGTATCAGGTGTGACATCTCAATTACTAAGCTTTATTATTAGACCAAATGACTTTTTGACTTATTGAATCTTTTTTTCAATGTGAACTCAATGCTTTTTTAAGGCAACAGAACTTTTTAATCCCAGTATTTTTGGTTGCCTTTACGTTTGATATGAAATAATTGCATTGAGTCATAGTTGTCTCTTATCTATTAGTTTAATTAATTCCTGGAGGTACAAAGCAGTCTACAAATTTTGGAGCATTGTGTGTTTGTGTGTGCAGGTGAGTATTCACTACTATTTGGGCACAAAAATACCTACTTGTTGGGACCACAACCTACTTATGGGACATTCCTATGAAGGTAAAGGCCATTGGGTCAGGGTTATAAAAATTGTATGAATTAAGGTATGAATTCAGTTTATGTTAAGGATAGGTATGTTAGATTTTAGAGTAAGAAGTCAGGGTTAAGCTGTAGAAAAAAAGGAAGTCATTGCAATATCTCCACAAGGATACTATTACTAGACTGTGTGTGTGTGTGTGTGTGTGTGTGTGTGTGTGTGTGTGTGTGTGTGACAGATATTAGGACAGTGGAAAAACTACATTTTCCAAATACATAGTTTTGTAGTACAAAAAAAAAATCCAGGCACAAAACTGGCTTATGTGCTTTCATCTGTTAAGAAATACAAAATTATGCTTTTTAACTATTGAGCAAGTAAAATACAATATTAGGCTACAATCGTGACACATTCAGGTTTATGCATGCCCCATCTTTATTTTAGAAATTGTTGCTTTTTTTATTTAAAATATATTGAAAACACTGGGGGAAAAATATTTGTTTTGACCATTTTTATGTTGTGTTTCTTTATTATGTTGAGGTTACTTGAAAAACACTTATTTTCAGAACTAGCTGAAGATCTGTATTTTTTCATTGAAGTTTTTTTTAACATTGTTATGAAAAAGTTCTGCAGATGATTACTTAGGGATTGTAGTTCTGGAGTTTTCAGCTGTATGATTTCTTGCTGCTCAGCAGATGGAGTTTAAAGTAACATTTGTCTTGTCGGTGTAATAAAAAATTCTGTCTACTTGGGCTAAAGCGTAGAGCTTGAAAATGCATTCAACAGCAGCTGTAAAAAAATAAAAATAAAACAAAGCAAAAAGAAGAAGAAAAAAACATTTGGAGACAAAAACTGTCTCGAAATTGTGAAGTCCCTTTACACCCACAATCTGCAGCTGCGCAGGTTCCTTCACTTGTTTCGCTTCGCTATGCTTCTTTTGTTTTCTTATAGAATTGTGAAGTTCCAACATCGTACTCCTCTGATAGCTCTCAGAAAAGGATCATTTGTTTCACTGGTCATATCCAGATGTGCAGTTTGCTGACCTTCACCAATCGCTCCCTCTTCTTGAGGCTACATATTGATTTTCTGTAAAGAATGTGTGTATGACAATTTTTTTCATACTATATCACACTTCAATTTGGGAAAACAATATACCTGCAATGTGTAACACTGCTTAACAGTGACATTTATCTAAAGCAATGTAAAGATGAAATGTAACCCGAGCCACCCATTTTTATTTTAATTGTCTAAGATTATCTAGGTTTATAAAATTATATTTTCTGTTGACAAAGAAGATGTCAAGAGGATGTTTGCTGCTCTTAACCGTTGTCATTTTGGCAGAGTAAATAGTAATATTACAGGTAAATATTTCTAAATTCTGGTGTTTAAGTCTAGTCTTTTTTTTTTAGTCAGAAATGGGTAAAGCAGCAGTAATCCCCACTTTGGAATGATTCTAGTGCTTTGCTTTTAAAACCAGCGACAGTAGAAGTCTTCAAATATTTTTAAAATGGTCAAATAACTGACCACAGAATACCTCCATAACACATTCCTAGGAAATAATATTGTTGCAGGCTTCCAGCAGCTTTTTGGTCCAGGGATCAACGGGCCAAAGCAGTGCTTTACAGGACTGCAGCGTGCAGACTGAAGGATATAAAGAGCAACACATACATTTAACTTTTCTATTAAAGTGTGAAACTGGGGATTTATAGAAAAGGACATGCGGATTTATCCTTTCCGTGCTTGTAAATGCTGAGCATGCAATTACCCCTATAATAGAGGCGTTGTGTCCAAATTGGAGCCATTAAAGTGATTTAACACTGCGTGGATTGGCCCTGGCATTTGCGAGGATGTGTACACATGGGGTGTAGTGGAATGGTTGTTTAATCACAGCGTTTTAGCGCCTGGTAATAGCACAGCAGCCCACAAAGAACCCTGACATCGTACAGTTTACTCATTAAAGACTACAGTTTGGGTTTGGCTCTGGCATCTTATTGGTCACTTTTGATTTTTAATTTAAAAATATATTGGTTTGCTTCGCTAATTGACCTAGAGTTCCAAGTACTGATATTGTACAGCCACTTGGGTGTCTGCTGTGGGATGTAATGGTTACAAACTTTTTTTATTTCTAGATTTGACTTTTTAGCTTCATGTACGACAAAATATTCTGGTTATGAATAATAGGAAAAAAAAGTTTTACATCACAAAATATCAATCCAAAATAATTACAGCTGAATGATTGCATCTTCAGCCTTTTTGTGTTTTTTTGCCTCTAATTGCTTATTTAAATATGATTTTGTCACTTTTTCAGGAACATTTTACAAATTTTTTTTCACTTTTTTTAATACTTTACATATTAAACGTTGCTATCATATGTGTTTCTGGATATATGTTATTATATATGTTATTGAATTAGTAATGTTTTCCTGCAGTCTTCGGTTGATAGAGGTTTTTGCAACATTGAGATTTAAAATGTGTTAGCTGTGAATGTTGCCACAAATGTTAAGTTTTATTTTTGTATAATGTGTGTATGAACAGATATTCAAAAAAAAATCCCTCCACATTCAAATTACCGCCAGGGCCATTTAATGCATCTTTTGCACCAGCAAAAATGTTTCCCGGTAAAAAGGAATTCTTCAAAATGTATAGGATCCAGGAATCTCAATATTATACCAGCATGCTTTGAAATGCAGGAAACCCTTTTACTTTCACTGTCACCGCTTCTTCTTTCATATCCTATTTATTCCTCCTCCACCTTTTTTTTCCCACCCCAGTCTTTGCTCTATGTGCGTCTGAGCGGTGCCCCTGTACAGCCACGGCATCCTGGGGAGAACCAGTAAAGCATTTATTACAGGCTTTGCAGGTCTGTATTATACTTGCAAGCGCAGAGCCACTCATGCTTGGCCTTTAACTTCCCTCTGAAGTTCAGCCATACATAAAAAGACGGGGGGCTCTGGGCCTCTAAAAGATTCCTGATTTTATGTTGTATTGAATAAAGTAAGGGCTGCAGTGAACAAGAGAAGGAAAATTGGAAGAAAACTTTGTTTAAAAATGTTAATGGAATCTTTAGAGTTTTAGTTCCTCTTCTTTTTTATTTTATTTTTTATTTTTTGCTAGTAGTTTGCTGAATAAATACCACGTGGTGAAAATGCCCAGCAGAGCTTTTGAACCCAAACTCTGTGAAGAATCCTTCCAGAGTTTTTGTGTCTGGGCTTCCTACCATAACTTCCTCTCAAGTGAGATTTTAGGGATGAGCGAACAGGAAGCGAAACAGTTTACTCACCACTGCATTTATTCACTCTGCTTCTGCCCTTTATAGCAACTTAGTTGGGCAAAGGGGGTGTACGCTGAAAAATCTGTGTAAACGATATAAAAGAGCGAAGAAAATGAACCCAACTTTTCATCGGTAATGTGGTTTTTTTTCTCATTTATTTTAATCCCCGCCTGAAGATTACCCCCCTTTCTCATCACTCCTTAAATCGCATCCTCATTGGTGGGTCACACTTTTTTTTAGGTCAGATTTTTGTGTGTGTGTGTTTGGGGACATTTTGGTGGTCTTTTATTGGTGTCTATATCAAACGGAGGGGACAATGGGATGGATTTCAGTCACACCCTAATTTGCGATTTCTCTCTTCTCTTCTACCTCTTTTCGCTTTCCGGTGGGTTTGTCCGTTGTGTGTCTGTGCGTGTGTGTGTCCTGGCTGAAGGAGAAACACTCCTCCACAGAGCTTGCAAGAGGAACCAAGTGGAAACGGTGCTCCAGATCCTGGCACTTCCTGGCACAGACATCAATGTTAAAGGTAAGGCTTTCTTGCGTTCTCGTTTTCCTGTAACCTCGGTCTTGTTCGTTCTCTCGCTGCGCTCCCGTTCGCTCCTGGGTTTCGAAGAGCGGTTAACACCGGAGGGGGCTGGAAATAGAAGTGCGGGTGCGTCATCACTGAGGTTAACCTTTCTCGAAAATGTGAAGGGTGTGTCTAGAAAGAAAGCAGGGTGGCTCTGAGGTCTCTGATTTATAGATTTCTAGTCATTTTGCGGACTGAATGTAACACCTTTTGATATTTTATGGGCATATTTCCTTTGTTTCTTTAGGTCAAAAATAATTACTCGCCTTTCTTTAATGGAAAGATGCTGTTTTAAAGGTTTCTCTCATATAATAATCAGCATTTAAAATTGCTTAAATTGGTGTCTCAGCAGGAGGCTGATCAAGAGGAAGAATAGATAAAACTGTAAAATTTCGGTTTTCACTTTGCGGTTTGCTCCAAAAATATGACCTGTGATAATTAAGATAAAACCCAGTAGTCTGACAAGTCTTTTTTCTATCTAAGAAGATTATCTTGACAAATGATTAAAAGTTGGGGCGTCTATTTTAACCGTTCTTGGAAGTATGCATTCTTTTCCTTTTTGATATTGTGTATCGTGTAATTTAATGTTAGTGTCCTATTCAGAACATCTAAATAACAGTTTTAAACTTAAAACAGATTCATTATTTGTTATTAGTTTTAGCACCCTCATCTCAACTATTCTATTTTTTTATTCTATTGTATTTTTTCAGGGCAAAATAGTAAAAGAGTATCACATTTTTAAGCTCTACTGGGCAAAAGCTTAAGTTATTCATTTGGCTTTTAACGATTTGCAGTTTTTTTTGCTAATTTTCTATATGTGTTGTCAAGAATAGTTGGTAATTTTTAGAACTAGCCAATTACTTTAGCAAGGTATGAGGAAGGTAACCTGTCAATATCTTGTGCCTTCATTATGAGACTTGTTCCATTAGCAGTCTCAAGGAAGTCTCAATATATATATATATATATATATTTTTTTTCTTCTTTTTTAAATATATTAATTGTTAAAATGTTTCTTTTTATGTGGGTTTACAATGTAGACCATGCAGGTTGGACGCCTCTCCATGAAGCATGTAATCATGGCAGCACAGACTGTGTGAAAGCTTTGCTCCGTCACCGCCCCGCCCCCGTCCTCAACGGCCAGGTTGGTGGAGTGAGTCCTCTTTATGATGCTCTGCTGAACGGCCACATGGACATAGCTAAAATGCTACTGGAACACGCAGGTGAGTCATCTCCACGATATACACTTGCAACAATTTTTGCGAACGCTAACTTTTTTTCTGTTTCACAATATGCTTTGAGAAACAGAATGTTGTAATAGATGAGTAAGAAAAAATATAAATGAGTGTTGTTCAAACTTCAGCAGATGAGATGGGAGAGACTGCGCATGCAACTGTTGCCCAGTTTCTTCATCAGTCTAAGGTGTGCAACTCCTTCAGAGTGGTCAAAGGTGCTTTGGTGGGCTCTGTCACTATTCTACTTTTTGCATGGTCACTTCATATAAAAATCTGGAAATCCAATCAGAAGTCAAGATTTCATTCTGAATTTCCCTTCTGGTGTTTGTGATTGATTCATGTACAGTTTAGTCATGTCTTGTCATTTTTGTTGGTCCTTGTATATCTGGTATTCACAGTTACCTGCAGTGTCTCAGGAACCTTGAACTGTCCAAGATACATAGATGTATTACTTGTGCCCAGAGGATAGTTGCCGTCTTCCATAGTGTAAGAACAAAAGACTATAAATACCGTCTTCATCTGTCTAAACTTCCTGTTTGTCTTCATCAAAAAGCTCAACACCACAGTGTCCATCTAAACGGATTACATCGCCTCTGAAGATGTCTTCTTCGGCTAATATCTTTATGACAAGATTAGGGGAGTCAGGATGGGTCGCTGGTAAAACTGACATGAGTTTTATTTTTAGTTTTTTGCAGAAATGCGTCACAACAGCAGTGGTTTGCATGTCTTCATGCAGTGTGAGCTCAGGGGGGGTTGAAGTGAGCGTGATGGGTGTCGGTGCTCAGGAGAAGGTGGCGTTGCTGGTTGTACAGCAGCAGGTGTAACAGAAAGTGTGTGTGTATGTGTTTTAAAGTATGTGAGGAGAGCCAGTTTTTTTTTTTCCTGGCAATGAACAAGTCTCTGACGTATCATACCTCTTTCTCAGCACACTTCTCAGTTTGACTAATTATAGTTAATTTGATTCGACTTTCCCATTAACACATGTACATATTCTGTCCTCAAAAAATAAATTAGTCTGGGATTGTTTGGTCCCGGAGAGGAAACAAAAGAGTGCTCTCGTTTTTTTTCTTTCTTTCTTTTTCAGCCTTTCCTGAGTAAGAGAGAGCAAACTTAAAGAGGTCAAATGAAGCAGCTTCCTGTATGTGTAAAATTAGAGGAGAGAGATCAGCAGACGTCTGACTGACTGTCTAGGCCAGGTTTTCTTGTTGGACCAAACAAAACAATGGGAATGAGAATTCAGTCACTTTGAAACACCCTTTGGGCTTGTTACATTATTCTCCTCCTTCATTCATTCTCTACTGACTGTTTGCTTTTTCCTCCCACCTTGATGACGGCTCAGCTGAAGGCTACAGCGGGGAGTTGGCGAGGAGGTGGTCCTCTTGACTCCAGGCTACGCTGGCTTTCACGCTCTCTTTTCCATGATCTTCATTTGGTTGCCATGGACACCATCGATAAGCCCAGACATTTTTTCCCCCTTCATTTTCAGAACTTCAGGTCCAGACTGTTAAATGTGGAAAGTTTTAGCTTCAGGCGAGAGATCATGCTTAGTTACCATCTTTACATTGTTGCTCACTCCAGTTTTTTTTTTCTCCTATTCATCCCGCATTTTTGTGCTTGTGGCTGCATTTCCAACACTCATACATCAGACTCCCTTTAAAAAAAAATGTTTTGGCCAGGTAGACTTGCTGCACACTCCCGTGGTAAGAAACCAGGCTAGTGGGCCAGATGCATTTTCATTCCTCCGTCTCCTTATTTATTATATTCCTTTGTGTTTTGCTCTTGCGAGTGCCAGCTGCATTTCCTGAAACAATATTTTTCATTGAGGGCATTCACTCCGTTGTCCTAGTTGTTTCTAGCAGACAGGCCGAACCTAGCTGCCAAGGTTTTGGTAGGCCAGAGAGGGCAACGCTGACACTGGCACACCAACAAAGCCTTTAGTCGGGAGTGATCTCACCCCTTTGTAAGCCTGTCTGTCTGCTTGATGGCCTGTGCTCTGTATGTGTTTATGGCTGCATTTCTACGGGTAAATAGCATGAGCAGGGTGTGTGGAATGGATAGATCCTACCCCCATTACCTCAGTCCCTCCAGGCTTTATGAAGCTGGCAATGAAAGGATGCCATGGCTGAGGGCAAGGCTGACTTGGCTCCCCCACCCCCCTCCTTCTGTTGCCCAAGGCCGCCCCACATGACCCCCTGTCTATGTGCTTGGCTTGTTTTAATACTTAAATCTGAAGTGTCCTTGGCTATATGTTGTGGTGTGTGCATGCACAATTTTCCTATTTTACAAATGCTGTAATGAGCTGGTTTGCATACCTATCTGCAACAGTCTGCTGGCACTCCCTTGCACCTCCTTTTTTTGTCTCAGCTGGTAGAAATGTTTCAGTTTTGCAGGGTGGCCATGGCAGCCGGTACCCCCCTGATTGGAGTGGAAAATGACCCAGAGCCTTTAGCTGTGAAAAGAAGCAGACCTGGCACACAGAGGAGGTGTGTCTCAGTTAGCAAAGGGGGTGGAGAAATAAAGAAAAGGGGCCTTTTAAATTGTCACCACCCAGGCTCGTGACTGCAATCAATGATGCTGTCCTCCACTCACCATTCTAGTCCACCTCAAGCTTGAAACACGTACCATTTCATTTTGATCCTCCAAAGCAAAATATAGTTGGAGCTGGAAAAAATAGTTTGGGTTTAAGTGCTTTTCTTTAATGAACTGCCACATTTCTTTAAACTGGATCAGTATCAGAGAAGGCAGAGTTGTAAAGTAACTAAGTGCAAATACTTTACTGTACTTAAGTAGAAATTTTGACTATCTGTACTTTACTTGAATAATTATGTTTCAGCCTATTTTTTACTTCTACTTCTTGCATTTTTACACAGTTATCTGTATTTTCTACTCATTACATTTTTAAAAAAGGTAAGAAGTAGAAAGTTGTTACTCCTATTCCATTATGGCTCATTGTTATTAAAAATATTATCCTGATAAACTGCGCCTCCTGAATAGAGTGAATTTAATTGTGGTTGAATGAGAAGTACACATTTAAACCATTCTGATACTGTATTAGTTTGTACACAACCCATCACAGCTGCAAATGACACGAATCATGTCATACTCCAGCAGGACATAGCATACATAGATACAGTATTACTGTAGCCTAGTATAAAGATGTCTGCACTATATATATAT
>NW_013952494.1:697897-702410 GCF_001266775.1 Austrofundulus limnaeus
ACTTTTGATACTTAACTACAAAATACATTAGATACTTTAAGACTTTTACTCAAATACTATCCTTATAGGAGACTTGAACTTTTATCAAAATAATTTTATGGTAAGATGCTTGTACTTTCACTGAAGTATCACCATTTGAGTTACTTTATACAACACTGGGAGAAGGTGTTTTTTTATTTTCCGAATGTCTTTATTGTCTTCATGTACGTACACATGCTTAATGTGAACAAGTGCTTGTAGAGCAGGAAGATGGCGTTTGCTGAGAGGCACAGGAAACACGTCCCATTCTTACCGCCGCAGTCCGTCACGGTTCGGTGTCGGTCTTTTTGTGTCTGAGGTGAAAGCGCGCACAGACAGTGGATTTAGGCACGCTCGAGCCTCTTTTCTGTCAACGCGGTAAAGAAATATCGAAAGTTCATCCTGCTCGTCTCTCATTTCCCCGTGGGTCCTGAACCGGCAGCTGCGAGGAGCCTGAGCAACTCTCACCGTTAGAGGTGAAGCCATGTTTGGAGCCCACGGCTTCACTCGGGCGTGTTGATGTTTCAGCTGCAGGTTTCTCTAGGCTGTAGTTCAAGGACTTATCTCACTGGGAATTTTTAACTAGAGTCTTCTTTTTCCTCTCCTTCCCCCCTTTTCCGCCTACGCATCCACACACACAACCACACACGCACTTTTCATTTTGTGTTTTCCAGGTGGTTGCCAGGGATTAGCTTTATCCAACAGTTTCCCTTATTCCCTTCCCTTATTGCTCCTCATTGTTCTTCATGACATAAACCCAACATATGTTTAAACTGAGGGCTATAAAGTATAAAAAGGAGGAGAATGTGTTTGAGACTTGTTACCAAAGGTTTATTTACAACTACTTATGTCTAGCACCACTTAAACAGCTCAAACACTTGTTGTTCACCTTTTAAACACATTTTCCCAATGAGCACAAAGGCCTTTGTGATAGTTAGCTTCTATTAGAGGAAAAGGGCACAGGCCAAGGAACCGTAAATATTTTTTTTAATTTTATATATATTTTTTGTATTTGCTGTCCTTTTTATTTCCAAGGTTTAGCTGGAGTTTAATGCAGTAAATTTAATTGTAAGGACAATATGAAGAGGCAAATTTGTTAGTGCTGAAACCATGCTCTCTCTCCATCTACAAACTAAGCTGAGTTTCAAGGTTCAATTCCTTTCTTTTGTTGTCTCTGAGTTGATTGGAAAAAACATATCAAAGGCCAGGATGATTTTGTTTGGTTGGCCATGAAGATTTGCACTCTGTGCTCCAGCTTTGACCTTAAATCGTTATGCACTCCACAAGAATAAAATAGAAGTACCGTTTTACTTTTACTTTTTTTTTTAGGACTCAATTAAAATGTTCCTCAGCAACTTGGGGAGGAATTTATTGGAGTGTTGAAAATGAATGTTCACCTGTAAGGTTCATTAACAAGAAGGCAACAATGGGGCATGTCTGAACTCTAGTGGAGTGGGTCATATTGCATTAAATGAAGATATTCAACAGCAGTTAAGTGTGTTTGCTTAAACCTTTCTCTGAATGAAGAGCTACACCTTGCAGGGTGTGCAGTGCTTTCATTACAACACTAATGGACACCTTTTTCCTCACCTCTGCATTGTTCGAGCAGCGGAGTCACGATGGATACAGACAGAGCTCTTACTCAAATTTTCAATGAGGTTTTAAAGTGAGTTTGAATTTCTCAAATCAAACTTTGCACATGCAGTTAAGCCTTTACTTGCTGTTTGGGTTGTGCTTCGGAATTTGAAAAATGCAAAACCCTTTTCAGGTTTTAATCTCTTTTTTTTTTTCACATTTTGTCATGGCTTTTAAGACTTTTTGTTGTTCTGTGAACAAACAGAAAGATGGAGACAAGAAGACATTTAACAATGACCTTTTACTTGAGTTTCCCTAATTGTGAACCTGAAACAAAATGTAAAATTTGTCATAAATTTTACTGTGCAAAAAAAATCCTGTTTCTTGTATTGCTATTTATCTTTTTGTTAGGATTTTTTTGTGAGAAAATAGTGCTGTTGATTGTTTTTTTTACTACCAATTTTTATCTTTAGACTTACATTTTTTATCTAACCTCAGATGGCTAGCTATTTTACTGATGCTCAATATCTAGTAATGGTTTGATACAGCATTATGCTTAAAAGAAAATGCTTGCTCTTCCTTTTTTTATTTAAGTGTTCCTTCACCTTTTCCAGAAGTACCACTTGTGCATTTCATTTAGCTGCAGACCTGCACACATCACCATGTCAGCATTGACACTGTGAGAATAGTAGATGCATTTTGTTGCCTCACCTTAGTCAAGATAAAAAGTGCTTTAAAAAAGATAACCCACACCACAGTCACAGTAGATACTTTTTTTGTTGAATTATACCACCAAGAAGACATTTTTATGCACTGAGGCATCATGGTATTTCTGTAACTCTTTTTGTGTCCCTTTACTGTCTTCCACTCTACCATTTTGTTGTGAACAAAATGTGTGTTTTCTCATCTTACAGTCTTTTGTCAACATCTTTCAATCTTTGGTCAAATTAAGGTTTGTAATTTAAGTAGTTAAAAGAACAAATGTGTAGCTTTGCATTCATTGATTACTTTTAGAAAGTTATAATAAAATTTTTTCATTGATATTTATTTAGATACTTTCTTAACAAAAAGACAGAGTGGATTCCAAATGGCAAATGACAAAGTTTTAAACACAGGTCTACACAATTGTTTAGTGCTCAATTTATAAGTTTGGGATCAGTCTCAACTACTACCACATCAAATATTAGCTTTATATCTGTAGAATTTACTGAGGTTTAGCCATCTTTATGTTTGCTAAGACTGCTTTGCTGTGATTGCAGTCTTGAATCAGGGTTACTCAAATTTGTAGATATCAACTTTTAGGAAGTTTCATAAGGGTTTAGTTACTAGTTACTTTTTATGTTGTTTGTGTAGTTTGGGTCAGTTTTGTTTCATCAACACACTGTAAAATTACCCACTACACAGCTTTAAATTGGTTGCAAGGAAAATAAAGAAATATTTTTGTCCTACTACTGTTACATTATGTATAGACATACTAGACATGTTTCAGCACAATTGTGGATTTTTATCATGGACTCATCTCCTGACCTAAGTTAGAGCATTTTGGACTTTTACTCCTTTTGTTCTCTTAATGGATTTCTACCAAATAAACTTTGTTAAATTGTTTTGTAAAAGAGTTTCTAGTTTATTGTAACAAATACTATTTTCAGTTTAGCAAACTAGTGCAAACACAAATAACAACCAAAAGGCTTATTGGGAAAAGTTTCCCAAATGTTCTCAACAATACTCAAGTAAAATTTATTGTTAAAAAAAAACTCAATTTTTTTAACGTAATTTCAATACTTTAAGTATTATTGAAAGCACTTTCTCCAGTTCTGTAACCTAATAATTTGACAGAGCTGATTTTTTATTACTTTATGGAGTAATATTTAACCAGTAGGATCAGTGCTTTGACACACATCAGCAAACTGAGTACTTTGTCCATCACTGCTTAATTCAGATTTTTTAAATTGAAAATGCTAATAGTCTACCACATTTAGGCATTTCGTTGTTTTCATTTTAACGCCTCTTTAGATGTGTCCAGGCTTAGGAATACACAAATCTAGACGTTGGGGTTTTGATCTCACTTCTCCTGCCCTGCATTCTCTAAAATGCCAGGTTCCCATCTTTTTGTATTGGTCGCTGAAAGACCAGCTATTCCAAACGCAGTTTGAAAATCAAGAATCTGACCAAATCTTTCCAATTAAAGAAGAGGAATAAAGACTTATGTAAATAAAGACATATGATTTAGGATGTTGAGATGAATGAAGCAAAATAGATAAAATGCTCATCCAGACACACTAACTGCTCCCTCTGATGGAGCTGCATGCCTATCCAGCTGTAATTACTATATACATCACATTTAAAGATGGGGGAGAAAGGTGGGCCTAATACAAAAGCAGTGAAGGATTTTTCAAAAAAAATCTGGCATGTCTGGCTGGTCTTTCTTCTTCTTCCTGTGTCTGATGCGTCTTTGCTGGCTGCTTCACTCGGCTGTTGTTTTTGCTGTGGTTTCTAGTCGCTAGCGTGCAAGCTCCCTGTGGATATGTGATGCCGTGCCCCTGGCTGCAGTTCACACACTCACCCTGTCTCTTTTTTTAGGTTGGGGGGATGCAGGGTAGGGGGGTGAGAATGTTTACCATGCTGTGGAACTGCCTGCTTCCCAGCTTGTCTGCCTCAGCCCCAGACTCAGACCAGAGACAGAGAGAAAAAGACACTGGGGGGAGGAGGAGGAGGATGGAGCACCGCATCTTCCTTCTTTCCCTCCCTCCGTCTCTTTTCGCCAATTTCTCCCTTCCTCCACTCTTACTTTTATATTTCTTGTCTTCGCCTGCCCTCTAAAGGCCAAAGGGCTTTGCGCTCTGTATGTTAATGTGTGTGTGTGTGTGTGTGTGTGTGTGTGTGTGTGTGTGTGTGTGTGTGTGTGTGTGTGTGTGTGTGT
>NW_013952494.1:703260-705809 GCF_001266775.1 Austrofundulus limnaeus
CCCCGGTTTCATGCATCAGAGCTGTGCATCTGATTGGAGGCTGTCTGTCAGTTGGGTTCGACACAATAACAAAGAGTGAAACTGCTCACTGAAGTGTTTTTGAGAGACTTGGTTGACACGAGGTCTAATAAAACTGCAGAAAGATTGTCATTATTTTGCTACCGTGATATTAATTGTATATAAATTATAATAGAATTTGTGACAATTCTGTTTTGTTGCTAGTTCTTGCAAGTGAATGAAGAGTTCTGCAGCATGTATAATACATTCATAAAAGGTATACGGTGTATTAAGCTGATGTCTTTACTAGTTTTACACAGTTTGGAAACGTTTTATCTACACAGGCATCTTTCAGAACTTAGCCCAACACTTTTATCCCCTAAGGCCAGAACACAACAGGAGTTTTTTGTACCATATTCAAAGGGCACTGTGGTGAAAACATTATTATTATTTTTATTTAAGAAAAACACACAACAGAAAACAACACAAGAAATACAGACAAAAAACAAGAAAAAAATACATACATACAGTAGCTCAGATCAAATAAAGGGACATTAACAGAATGAAATAGTAACCTTAATGAACTAGTCAGTAGGATGATAGACCTTGGAGTAATTGAGAGGCCACCTCAGGCCCAACATATTTCAAGTAAGGATCCCTGGTAGAATTGAAAATGTGCAGTGAAGAGTTAAGTAAACAAATAATATATTCATTAGGAATACATTCCCGTATTATGCCATGCCATGATTTCAATGAGGGTCCCGAATCTTTAATCCAGAAAAGCAACATTATTTTTGTTCTGCAGCCACTGTTGCTTGTGACCATGTCTCTGCATGGGAAACCTATAGAAATCCAAATTCTGATGAACGTGCTGACACCTCTTACGACACGTCATGCCCGAGTTGTTCGGCTTCGCACATTACAGTCACTCCTAATGACTGAGCATAATAGCGACGGCCACTCCTACTGATATTGAGGGCAGCTTGTTGCAGAAACCTGGTGAATGTGACCTGCTGTGTGCAGCCTCGCTCCATGACCCTCCTCTCCGCCTGTCTCTTGTGGACACTTTGATCAAATCTGCACTCACGTGTCCTTGACTGATGACCCTTTGCATTAAACAAAATATATATCCCTGCTTATGTGGAAGTTTATGCAGATTAAGGCCACAATTTATGCAGATTAAGTTTTTGCCACTCATACTTAAAGCGCTGACCTACCGGCTAACATCCACGTTAGCCCTTACTGATTACCCCGTAACTGCTACACATGTTCTTAACTCGGCAGCTGACAAGACACGTAGCAATTATAGAATTCTTAACATTCCATTTACATGTATAGATTTTCATTTTGAACAATTTAATCTGTAAAATGTCTCTCTTTTTTTGATCAAACAAGGCCCAGTGCGTGGTTCGTGATGTTACACACACTTGACGGTCCCTCCTTGAAAACATCATGCTTCCTGCAGCCCCACAGTGTCTGTCAAACAGAAAACAACTGCCAGCGGTGGCATCAAGCAGCCTTTCAGCTGTCTGCGTGTCACGCGGAGCCTCCACAGAGTCGTAAACCCGCTCATAAGTGGCGGCAGCATTGCCAAGGTTGAACAGTCAAGTGCCATCAAGTGTAGTTTGCCATAGAAATGAGTCTATCTGAAAGCAAACAAAAGGGGCTCACTCTTGACTCGACCCGTTCCGTGTAGGCTAAATGTGCAGAGGCCTGTCTTGACACTGGAAAATGGCTTTCAGCCTGAATAGAAAGAGAAGAGAAACAAGATGGTAAATGTCACCATTAGAAGTTTGCTGGTTTTGTAAGAGAAGTGGGGGGAGAAAAAAAGTGTTGCATTCAGCGCCGACTGTCACGTTCAGTTTGAATGCAGTGAAGCGGGACTGAAAGGGTGAAGTCAAGGTTGGTGGAGATGTTTTGATGCTTATAAACCTTCATGTGCTGAAGCACAGTCGCACGTTATTTAAATTGATGAATACCTTCCGCTATGACACACCACTTTTATTATGGAGCTCAAACAAAACACTTTTTTTTTCTTTTTTTTTCTTTTTTTAATTTTGGTGTCGCAGACGAGATCTGCTCCAAGCCAGAACGCACCAGTAGCTCCAGAGCCTCAAGATGATGGTGATGAGCTCGCTTACAGCAGCGCATCAAAAAAAAAAAAAAAAAAAGCAGAGCCCCCGTCAGGTCACTAACCCTCTGCGCCTTTAACACAAACACAAAGTGACCTGCCAGTCACTGAGCTAAGGCGAGGTGTCAGCTGAAGTTAGTGCTGAAGTGAGCTAATAGGCCCGTCTGGCACTGAGGGCCACTGGGAAAACAGCTGTTCATTTAAACCTTCCACTTTTCACACTGTGTGCTTAGATGAGAGCTTCTCTTAGTGTGTGTGTGTGTGTGTGTGTGTGTGTGTGTGTGTGTGTGTGTGTGTGTGTGTGTGTGTGTGTGTGTGTGTGTGTGTGTGTGTGATGAGAAGCAGGGGACCAGATGGACTTATGGGAAATCCAAACTTTTTATTTATTTATACAACTTGATTAAATGGCATTTGTTTCTGT
>NW_013952494.1:707997-711515 GCF_001266775.1 Austrofundulus limnaeus
AGTTTCACTTTTTAAATAGAATTACTGAAATAAATCTACTTTTTCATGATATTCTAATTTTATGACCAGCACCTGTATGTGTGAATGCTACTCATAAAAGTGAAACATTTTTCAAGTTTTCTTCTGTTTTTCCTTAGTTTGCACCAAACACAATGAAGTTCATAAAGCCATTTTGATTTGCGTTTATAGGAAGTCTGATTAGGAAAAACAATTCTAATTGTTCTGATCCTGATCACCTCTGTCCCCACCAGGCTCTATTCTTCTGCAGCAGACTGATGGAGCACGACCGTCTCCGCTGGATCTGGTGTCTGCGCCGGGTCAGAAGGAGGAGCTCCTCCGCAGCGCGCAGGTCGGAGACTCGACCCGGAGAAACAAAGAGACGCAGGTCCTGAACCTTCCCCTCCTGGAAGCTGGGTCCGGCCTGCTGGGCCACCTCGTGGTCTCCTACCAGCTGGAGCGGGGTCTGCCTGGCCTCATTCTGCCCAATGACAAGCCCCACAGCCTGGTCTACAAGCTGGTCAGAGCCTTGGAGACGTGCTCGCTCCAAAAAGTGACGGTGGGCTGGACGGATCAGCGGGCAGTGAGGCTGGTGGAAGATGTAGAGACAGTGTTGGAGCTCAGCCAAGGGAAGCACCAGGAGCAGGTGTCTGTGGATGTGAAAGAGTGCAAAGGAGAAAACACTACGTTCTTAATGAAGATGCTGGAGAGTCTGAGGTCATGCGGTGAAGCTCTAGTTGCTGATCTGTGAAGAAAGATTGATACCCTGCAAAATGAATGTCACCACATGTCATATATTGTTAGCAAAAGAGAAACCGTCAACTGCATGCTTATGTGATTTAGCAAGGCCCTAAAGTACCTCGACTAGAAGTAAACACCTCATCAGCCTGAATTGTGCTCATCAGTATGTTGCCCTCAGGTTACACCAAAACCTTGTGATTTTAAATAATTTCTGCAAAGAACATTAAGTTTTTTCAACAATGTTGCCTTCTTTGTAATGTTCAACTTTTTCAGTGAATAAATGCAAAATTGTTTTTTTTTTTACCTTTACTTTTATAATGTTAGACACATTAACATCTAAAGCAGAAGTCAAGAGGTATTTAGGTATAAACATTTAAATTGAAAAGTAATATAAATACTTTTATACTTTTTGCTGTTTTCTGCAAATCTTGGTTTTGTGTGTCGAGATCAGATTATGATTTTATTTAGATGGTGTTTTCTTTGCACGAGTTCAATCCATTTTTGTAATGTGAGCCATGAATAGTCCACTCCCATAATTAACAGGTGAAGATTTTATTGTCATGACATTCTGGAGTCTTTTCTTTTACAAAGATTGGTTCAGTATGAACTGATGCTTCAGTTTGAGACAAGGACAAGTGTTTTTGCATTTCTTGATTCTCATCATGTTAGTAAATTTGCTCAGCAATGGCCTGCACCATTGGAACTCTGCAGACTGAAGAAGTCTCTTGGAGGAGAGACCTATTAATTTTTATATTAATAGGTCTATATGTTAATATTTTTATTTTATTTTTTTTATTTTTCTACCTGATTACTGAGATGTATCAGATTCAGGACACATTCACAATCCCACCTCAGGAGGACATTTTCCAAAAATTCAATGTGTGACACAGATGAGTAGGGAGTTCAAAAAGTTTTGTTTCCCTTTTCCCCTAATACCTCACTGAATTACAAAAACTGCTTCAACATAATTTACCTTCAACTTACACTTTGTGGGAATCTGTTAACATGTTCCAAGCACTAGATAGATTCTTAGGAGAAATGCTGCTGCTAAGGTAGTTAAAGGCCTTTTGTAAGAATGACTGTGAAGGTATACTAGCAATAAAAAAAAACTTTTTTTACTTTACTTTTAATATAGTGATATTTTTCTTTTTGCACAAAAAAATGTGCAAATTGAAATATGTTTTACCTTGAAATATAAACATGTTGACGTCAATAATCCACACACTGTGAACTTAATAAAAAATATTTAATCTGTTTTTTATGTTCTTTTTATCCCAAAATAAGCCACATAGATAATATGCTATTCATTAATCAAATGAGACATATGCAACGATTTGCCCTTTCTCACAAACTGTGGAAATGTCATTGGCGGGGCACAAAAAATAATATTACAGGCAGAGAACATTGCAGGCAAAGACACATCTTAGAAAATAAGGGCAGGCATACACCTACTTCACAATATTTTCACCACACTATCAGCAGGCACACTATAAAATACAACCATAAATTAATCAGCATTTGTCTTTGTACAGTATACTTTTTTTTTCAAAAATAAAGTCTCGTTACAGCTTGTAGCAAAGAAAAGTGCTTCGTTTTGTTTACAGCTGTCAGTCTGATACATTCTTCTCATATTTTCTCTACATTATACAAAAATCACACTTTGGTTTGCTTTTAAACAGAGCCGAAACAAAAATAAATTAAGATAAATGAAACATTTAGATGCTTGCGCCACACAACCATGACCACAAATAGTTGCAGTAAAAACACATGTCAGGTATACAAGCAGTCCCCTCCAGCCAGGCATTAAAAAAACAAGTGGTCATGAGTCTAAAACTGTTAGTTGTGAACACTAATCATCAGTTTATGGCGCTGCTCTTAGAGGAAACAAACAGAAAGATTGGCTGCACTTTGACAGATCCTGTTGATATTTAAGCAGAAAAAATGGATGGATGAGGAGGAAAGGAGCATATGAGAGGGTCGAGGTGACGACACGGAGACAGAAAGATGAGGTGGGAAAATGATAAAATGAGAGAAAGGAGCTTTAAACTACAGTGAAGGGGGGGGTGGTGTTTACGGAGTTAAACACAGACAGTCAAGGGGAGGAGAGGGAACCAGACGAAGTAGAGGCAGGGATCAATAGGCTGAGATGAGACCTCCTCAAACACAGCCTGCGCTGTGATCTTTCAAGAGACGCTCGGCAAGCAGCCCAAGAGACTGTTCCCTCAGACAGGGTCGCAACCCGGCTCACTGACGAATGAGGGAAGCACGGAGAGAGAGCAAACGGAGAAAAGCATGACAGGAAGTGGCTTCAGAAACTAACACACACGCGCCTCCATCCTCCACAACTCAGGCCTAAAGTCCCCTCGGAGCCTTGTCACACAATGACTTGCTGCTCATCTAGCATCTCAGCAAACCGAACAGCAAAAAACAGCTGGTGCTTCTGCTGCACAAAACACACACACACATCGATTGATCCTAAGCATCAATCTAGAGCTGGAGGGGAGATGCAGTTGTAACACACAACATGGCTGAGAGAAGCAACATGTCTTTGATTGCGTAAACGTGTGTATGCAAACGCTCTTACTCTGTAAACACACAGCTCGCACATGCAAGCCTCTGTCTCTGGAAAAGGCTGATCAAAGTTGAGCTGTGGGCACAGGAGGTGGGGCAGATGGAGAGGGCGGCCAGCCTGGGGCACAGCATCACAGAGTGTGAGTGTGTGTGTTTGTGTGTGTGTGTGTGTGTGTGTGTGTGTGTGTGTGTGTGTGTGTGTGTGTGTG
>NW_013952494.1:711566-713794 GCF_001266775.1 Austrofundulus limnaeus
CTCGTGGGGGCCGGGTGTGCATCGTGGGTTGGGGTGTGTGTGTGTGTGTGTGTGTGTGTATGCGCGCCTGAGAGGGAGATGGTGTTCCTGGCACAAATAAAACATTCTGTTTTCATCTTTGAGCAAGTGGTTACACGATATGCAAGATTTTCACGACGAGATGTGTACCCTCGTGAGAGGACGAGCCTCTTTGTGTCTGCATTCATGCGCATGCAGGAGAACGCCTGTGTGAATGCTTTCATGTGTGGCCACTGAGGCAGACACACCGACATGAGAGAGGAGGAGACCGGCCTTTCAAACAAGATTAGGGCTGTGGCTGCCTACAGGCCTGCCTGATGACACTCTGCAGAGACTGGGTGACATCTATATAAAAAGCACGACTTTGGGAGGACTTGTCCTCAGAAAGATGTCAAGCTGCCTGACAATGTTAAAATGAGTTTAAGGAGTTTAGGAAAGTAATCTTTAACTGTGACCTCTTCTTAATTGTGGGGTACCTCAAGGCTCTGTTTTAGGCCCCATTATTATTTGCCATTTGTACAAACTAAAACAAAACTTTATAATCATTTGAATGTGCTGTTAAATTGAAAAAAAGAAATGTGTCCATTTATCAAGACAAACTTTGTTTTTTTTTTTAATGTGACACAAACTCATCCCATTATAACATCTTTCATGAGGGTTACTAAACTCATTATGTTGGTCCTCTACTGGCCTTGCACCTCCTATGCATTTTAAAATGTAGTTTAAATTATACAGCTTGTTTTTAAGAGTCTTAATGGTATGACACATTTCCAGTCAGAACCTGTACACCATTTACACTCCAGCCAAAACGTTGAGGTCTTCAAATCAGTTGCTTTTGAACATTTCTAGGTCCAGACTCAAAAACAGAGGTGTTAGAGTCTATTTGGGTGTAGTCCCAAATCTATCAAGCAGTTTATGCTAAAAATTAGAACTGCTCAGTCAATTAGTCATTTTAAATATATACTTAAAACCCATTTCTTTTCACTGGTTTTCAGGTAAGCAGAATATCTGTACATGATAATTTACATTTATTTAATTATCCCTTTGGTTTTCTTGATATGTTTGTTTTTAAATGTGCCACAGAAGTAATGACTTATCTGCACATCTAGCAGGGATCAGGTGTAACATCGGATACTCGATGATCCTGCAGGTGGTTGGTCAGATTGTTTTGTCTTTGTTTTCGGAGATTTGAGAGAAGTTTATTTGGCTCCTGTATTAAAGCACAGACAGATACCCCAGCAAGCCCATATCCTGTTTCCATTTGTGCAGAGAAACATATCTGGAGGCTACCGCCGTATTT
Organism: Austrofundulus limnaeus; assembly: GCF_001266775.1. Lineage (NCBI taxonomy): Eukaryota > Metazoa > Chordata > Actinopteri > Cyprinodontiformes > Rivulidae > Austrofundulus > Austrofundulus limnaeus. Next base: position 712,885 of record NW_013952494.1, read on the forward strand.
TTGCAAATCAACTTGGCTAGCCGAGTTAAGTGGAGACAATCCAAAACTGCCAGTGAACATAACATCATTAACAAGAGGGGATGAAAACAAACATCGCTTCAGTACAAAAACAATTAGAAAATATAAAAACATTTTACCAAAACGGTCTCATAAATATAGTACAAGCTAAATAAATTATAAGTTGTGTTACAGAATTTAAGGCCTGTGTTTCTAATAATGTGGATGAGCAGAATTCTCTCTTGCTGCAGTGAAAAATGTCTAATTTTACTTGTTTGGTACTTACTAGAACAATAAAAAGTTGTCATCTCTGCTGTCAGAGTGAAGAAGAGAAGTGAGTTCACAGCCTGATGTGAAAGTCATCCTGTACACCTCGTATATATTGCCAATGTTTGAATAACTTAAGAGTTTTCTTGTATCTTGTCTCACACAAAAATGACATTTTTGGGAACTGTAACCATCAGAAATAAAAAGCAGAAATATAAATTAGGAGACTAAAATGGAAAATTTAAAAAATGGAAGGTTATGTCGAGCTACTCCTCTCCTCAGTGTCCAACGTTAGACCAGCAGGAGAAAAGAGAAGAAGAAAGGAGTCCGTGGGTGGACGCAGTGATCTACCCGGGGTTGTTTTTCTTCCTTTTATTTGGACTGGGATTGGGATCCAGTTTCAGCTCTCGGTACTGCACCTGTTAAAACACACACAGACACACACAAAAACCACCCGGTCAGGTGGAAAGTGCAAAGGATGCTTGAAAAGCACAGAGACCCTCCAGAGGCTCCGGTCCAGCTGTGTGGAACAGTGGCCTCAGGGAAGGGATTACACACTGATTACAACACACACACACGCACGGACACACAAAAGCACGAGTTACACTGTTCAAAGCTTCACATACACTCATGTTCACTCACAGAT
>NW_013952494.1:713864-722311 GCF_001266775.1 Austrofundulus limnaeus
ATATATATATATATACACAAATGTGTAACAGGAGCCTAAGAGAAGGGATCACACAAACAAACAAATACCAGGGCAAAGGCTCATGGGAAAGATTGGAGAGACAAAAATCATCTTAGCATCCCAAGATGGCAGGAAAACTAGAGTCAGACAGGCAGCAGGGAAAAAAAATGCAACGTACCCCTTTCAGTACTCAGAAAAAAAGTAGAATTGCTCATTTTTGGTACAAAACACTAAAACTTGACAATAACATGCACCTTTACATCTGTGTCTTATAAGTCAGGCCATCTGAGCTGCTGTTACACACTAGAAAGAGGTCAGTTTCTGTACAACTTGTTTTCCAAGCAGATGCTTCCGACAAACTGCCTGATGAGATACACTTTTTCTATACAAGATTTTCATTCATCTACACACAGTCCTGCTCAAACATAAACATTAATGTGATAACAGTATGAGGCTTTGAGTTTTTCTCTGGGGGTGACAAATTAAGCAGTAATGTTTATTTAAAAGTCAGACAAAAAAACAATGAAATCAGCCCAAGGTCAAACCTGCACACAAGCTCAAAAATGTGAATGTACTCACTAAGATTATCTACATGAATGCCTATGTTTGCACACACAAAATCACATTTTGAAAAAAAAACTCAACAGCCACAGGCTTTTTTCTAAACATGTATGCTGTATAATTAAATTCTACAAATCAAGCAAAACATATTGAAAAACATTTGAAAGCCTAATATTGCCAGTTCATTCTTCATCAACATTAAGAAGCTTTGAGGCAACTTAGGTGGGCACAACAGAAGAACGCAGGATAAAATATGTAAAAGGTGAAATCTTTTTAACGGTTACTTTACCATTTTTAATGTAAAATATGGACTAGTACAGTAATCACATAAAATGACAGTATGTGTATGCTACTTAACAGCCTTAAATAATAAAATGGACTCCACCAACACAACCTTTATGCTGCTTTAAAAGCTGCTTTTCATTTATTGAGAAGTCTTGTGCTGCTTCATATTACCTAAATTCAGTGACTGGTTGCATGTCTCCAAACACTGTAGTAGTAATTTATCCTACACTGAAGTAAACTGTGGCATTTTAGGGGGAAAACTGATTTGTTTTCCTGCTGAGAATTAGACAGAAACATGATGTGGTTGTTAAATTAGTAAACTGAAAATGAAGCTGTAGACGGCAGGAGGTGAGACCAGGGTTTTAAATCAATTGCAACAGTTTGTCTGGCTCTACCTAAATGGAAAAACAGTTCAACATTTTAAGAAACTGAATTCTTACAGGGGTTATTCTCTGCAAAGTGTCTTAATCTAGACAAGTGACATTTTAGTTGTGTATTCACTGCAAGAGTTGATTAACCAGCAAAAAATGCAGGAAGTCTTACTATCATCAAAAAAGGCATGTTCTACCAATAGACTTCTTGTTAATAATTACTGCTTCAGTAACGCTTTAAAAATAACATTTTCGAAGCACACTGCTTTCTTTTAAATACCATTCAGTATTGTCAAGTTACACCCATTCCCCAACAGGAAGTGATCCCCACCACTTGATGTGAATTTTTGCAGATGCACACGGATGGTGAGCAGTTCTAAGGAAAAGAAACCAACTGTTCTTAACTGAAAGTGATGGACACTTAAATACAACAGCGCCACGGCAGCTGAACAACCAAAGACTGTCACTGGCAGCCATTCCCTTTCAATTGTACACACATGCACACACAAATACAGTTGGTGGCTCAGATAAATTCAAGACAATGACAAGCGCTAGCCACTGAATCAGAATACTAATGGAAAAAAAAAGAATAGACTTAAGACACGCAGCACCAAAGAGCCAGTACTGTCTAAGAAATATCTGGTACTATAGGCTACTCTGCTTGTCTGACTGACTGACACTCGCTCTGATTCCTCAGGCAGACAGCAAACTGACATCAACATGGTTTCTCTGTTGTGTCTCATGGTGAGTCTGTCTACTGTGGACGGGAACGGCAGCGCCTCAGTACTGGCTGGGAACAAGCCTTTATCAAGCATCTTGTACTGACTTGTACTGTCGCTTCAATGAAGCCTTCCGGTCCTCTGCCTGGAAGGCACAAATCCTAGATGCAAAAAATGCAGGTCTCTGTGTGTGTGTGTGTGTGTCTCTGCTTAAACAAACAAACAAAAAAACTCTTGCACCCACAAATGAACAAAAGACACCGACGTTTCTCTGGGGTATTTCAGTGCCGCTGTCGCGCGATGGTGGTCAACAATGTCCTATTAAAGCACTTATTAGGAGTGGTTACGCTTGTATTTGCTGCACTTCGTGCCTTACTAGGAAACACTAATTTGAATTTGGATACTCCTTTCTACTGTCCACAGTATCCGATGGAAAAAATATATCTTGTTTAGTGCAGTGACAAAGGAGCAAAACTAGAAAACGGATAAGGTATTCAAGGTAGGAGAAAAGGGGAGATTGGGGAGTTTTGTTTTTTTAGTACTGCCAACTTAACCACAAAACAAAGAAAATAATATTACAAGATAGTAAGACTTTAATGTAGTTTTGGCTGTGATCGATGACGTTGCATCTATGGAAGAGCAATTGAATGAATGACTGATCAATTGTTTTACCCATTTGCAAAGAAATAGCAATAGATTTGCGTGAAGTGTAATGATCTATTTGCTGATTTGAAGTGTCTTCAAGCAAAGTAAAAGAAAAAAATCTGTCTTCATATAAAGATTGGCCCCACACACTATGTTCTGTTTGCTTTAAAAAAGTCAGTATAGATCCAAAAGTAGGGCAGGTATTGTGTCGGATCACTTGATATTGTCGGTCCCATTTATACGGCCAAACGCCTACAGCAGCGAAAAAAAGCTAGGCAGCAGTTTAATTCTGCACGGTGACATTCCTGTCCAAACAAAACTCTTTGTGAGTGAACACAAACAAAGAAAAGTTTGCTTGTCAGTAGAAAGTAAGGATCTTTTTTTCTCATGTAGAGTAGCGAAGGGATCAACAAAAAGAAATGGTGCAGGGGAGAACAAAAAAAAAAACATTTCAATCAAACAAGAGTTCTTTCTGTGAAGAGCTGCCAGCCAGAAGAAATGGGGCTCATATGCGTCACAGGTTCAATCCCACCTTACAGGTGACAGGCCTGCCTGATGCTACACCCTTGGCTCCCTGTTCACCTTACCTAATAACACACATGCAAACACACGCGCGCACTCGTGCAGGGAGACACACACACAGACGCCCAAACAAGAGCTAGTTAAAGTCAAAAACAGAGGAGAAAGCAGGGGAGGCAAGGAGAAAGTGGGGCGTTAGTGAAAGAAAAGGTAACGTAATAGGGTGAAAGTATAAAGTGAGGTAATGCAGCAAGCATATAACCAATTTAGGAACACAAGTGGGGAGCTTAAAGGGGGGAAACAGACAGGAGAAGAGGTGTGTTAAGACCCAACGCTGCTCAAAGGATCCTCCACCCTCGCTCCTTTCCTCTCCCCAAATGTTGACAGTACAAGTGCAAAACAGGCTTTGAAGTGTGCTCTGCTGAAGGGGTGCTGTGTACTGCGCGTCGTGCTTCGTTTAACAGTGTTACCCATAAAGCATCCCGGGACCTGCTCCCTCTCTCCCTGGCTCACTGTCTTTCATTCTCTTTTTCCCCTCTCCCACTGAGCCTTGTGACAGTGTTTTGATGATGCCAATGTGGGCAGACAGACAAGGTGGGTGACGGTGAGGATAGGGAGGAAAAAAAGGCAGGTAGGTGAGTAAATAAACAAATTCAAAAAAGTAAAAGAAGTGTCATTTTAATGACACTGTTATTCACCATTGTTATTTTTTTTATTATTTATTTATTTTTTGCGAGGAGGGCAAAAATCTCAGTAGTTTTCATCTTATGTGACACCTAATGGAGCATGAGGGTTATTAAATGTTTGCAGAGGAACACTAATGTGTACGCTTCAAAACATCTGCAGATTGGAGGAGTCAGCACTCGGATCTATTGTGTTGAAAGAGACGCCATACTACGGTGACATAAAGCGGGGGAGGGGGACTGCAACAATGAGAGAAAGTTTTGCCTATTAGCTGCAGTGACAAGACACAAACTGAATAGTGACTAATTGTCTCTTTTTGAGTAAAATGTTTAAAACGGTCTCAAAATTGGCAAAGCGAAGAGGAGAGACACTTCTGCTGGATGTGACTGATGCTATCTGGCAATGATTCAAGCCTTAACTACGCTGCCTCTGCTTCCTGCGCGTCCACGGAGGTTTCACCGCTAACATAAATGTTGCCTAAAAATATTAACTCAACTCCCTGCTGCTCATTAGGCCCTAAATTGGAATTCATGCTTATTTTTGTATTGGGGATTTCATCCAGCTCCTTTACAGCTATCATAAAGGGCCACTTGGCATGCTAATTGCATTGGCCCTACTTATGCTCTCCCCAGCTCACATTCCTAATGGTGTCATAAAACATGCTAGTGCGGCGGCACGTCCCAAACGCCAGGTAGGGAATACTTTGCATCAGTTTGGCCTTGTTTAGGTAGAAACTAAGGATTCTCTGATAAGGACCATAAAGATGGCTAACACTGTGAAAGATCAAAAACAGATACATGAAACCATTAACCATGGAGGGAGAGTTATGGTTATCTGTCACACAAACCTCACACACCATGCCAGGCTTTAAAGTAGCTGCTCATAGAATGGTTCAAGTAAATCGTTTAGGTGGTTAAAAAAAAAAGAATTGCAGGTTCCAATACCCAACTGAGGTTTGAGTTTTTAAAAGATGTTTGGCAGTGTTGCTATGGGCTCGTTGTTTTGACTGGCATCCTTTGCAAAATCAAAGTACCTTCTGTTAACTGTGCATCTGACTAAAAACAAGTGCTGCTGAAGTCCCGTTTCTGCGGTTGCATGCCATAAACAACACTATGAGAATTAAACATATAGACTTGAATACAGATCACTAGACTGAGCCCCGCCCATACCGTCCACTGGTAGCGTCTGTGACAGCATGGAGGAGCAGAAACGGAGACCTAACAGGGCAACAGCTCACAGCCTCCATAGAGACTAATAGATAAACAGCAAGCTGAACTGGATCTTTTTCACATATTATATGTCATGTTTTTTCAATAAATTAATAACTATGTTAATTTCATTCAACAATCATGTAAAACAGCCGATTTATACCAGAAAAATATATAATTTATAAATAACAATGATCTAATCCAGACCTGAAGTCAGCCTGTAACTTAGACTTTAGCTAGTTGAAAAATGATGACTTCAGTGCTAAACTCTGTATATATGCTCCACAAGGTAATTAACCAGTTTAATAAATAACAGTGATTACATCGACTTTATAAGATCATTTTTATTTTAAACTGTTACATTATGTTCTGCTCAGATCACATTGAGCTCAATAAGATCAAATCTGCTGACTTGTGTTGTGAAATGAGACATTTTCCTTTTTATCTTTAAATAAATGTTAATAAATCCATAACACAAACAGCTTTTCTGACATTATTTAAAACATTAGATAGATTATATAAACAGTAAAATATTAATAATAATTGGATTAATGCTAGTTTTTTATGATTTCTACATCATCAGTCATTTTTTTGTCTGCTCTGTTGTCAACATGTACAGTAATGGGAAATCCAGACTCTTGACAGCTTTGCGTTAGCCATTAGCTTCACCAGCCGATCACATGGTCACGTGGTTTCTGCGCACTCCAGCTGTTCTATAGAACCTCCTTGATTAAACCCCAGTTTTTGGTTGTTTTTTTGAGGCACTTTGAAATTATTTCAGTTATAATGGACTGTGGCTCCGTGTAGCTGCTCTTTGTAAATAAACTCATTAGAACCTCATCAGGTCTGGTCACACCGAAGCACCTCTAAATGATGCGGAACACTGCACCCCCCTCCCCCCCCCACCTTAACATGCACGACTGCTGGGAGAAAACTTGTGGGTGTGATTATATATGTGTGTGAGGTCACACTGGGGCCTTGAAATAGCACTTCATTAGTCATTCTCTGTGTCAGGCATAGTGGACCTGCGCACCGATGCCAGCGGGTGCTACAGACACATGCCTGTGAGGGGATGCTCCATTTGGATCCCAGCAGTTCTCCGCATCGTCTGAAAGCCTCGGGGGCTTTAATACACACTGACGCCTTTGACCCAGTAAGGCAGGGGCAGGCGTTGAGGTGAAACCACCACCAGAGGCAGAGGCAAGGGTGCACCAATGAGCAGAGTGTTCTGGTCTGTTTTTAGCCACTGACCACAGAGTAGTGGGTATTCTCGGAAAACTAACCTTTGCATTCAGCAAGAAAGTTATCATCTGTGTTGGAACTTTGCTGTTTCTTTTTTTCTTTTTATTTTTTTTATCTACAAGCCATACCCTCACTGAGATACAGTTAGGTCCATATATATTTGGACACTGACACAATTTTTGTCTTTTTACCTGTTTACTGAAACATATTCAAGTTATAGTTATATAATGTACATGGACATAAAGTCCAGACATTCAGCTTTCATTTGAGGGTATCCACGTTAAAATTGGATCAAGGGTTTAGGAGTTTCAGCTCCTTAACATCTGTCCACCCTGTTTTTAAAGGGACAAAAAGTAATTAGACAATTGACTCCAAGACTATTTCATGGACAGGTGTGGGCAATCCCTTCGTTATCTCATTCTCACTGAAGCAGATAAAAGGCCTGGAGTTGATTTGAGGTGTGGTGCTTGCATTTGGAAGGTTTTGTTTTGAAGTAAACATGCGGTCAAAGGAGCTCTCCATGCAGGTAAAACAAGCCATCCTTAAGCTGCAAAAACAGAAAAATCCATCTGAGAAATTGGTACAATATTAGGAGTGGCAAAATCTACAGTTTGGTACATCTTGAGAAAGAAAGAAAGCACTGGTGAACTCATCAATGCAAAAAGACCTGTGTGTCCACTGAGAACAACAGTAGTGGATGATGGCAGAATAATCTCCATGGTGAAGAGAAACCCCTTTCACAACAGCCAACCAAGTGAACAACACTCTCCAGGAGGTAGAAGTATCAATATTCAAATCTACCATAAAGAGAAGACTGCATGAGAGGATTCACTGCACGGTGCAAGCCACTCATAAGCATCAAGAATAAAAAAGGCTAGACTGGACTTTGCTAAAAAACATCTAAAAAAGCAGCACAGTTCTGGAAGAACATTCTTTGGACAGAGTAGACCAAGATCAACCTCTACCAGAAGGATGGAAAGAGAAAAGTATGGTGAAGGCGTGGTATAGCGCATGATCCAAAGCACCACATCATCTGCAAAACACAGCAGAGCAGTGTGATGGCTTGGGCATGCATGGCTGCCAGTGGCACTGGGTCACTAGTGTTTATTGATGGTGTGACACAGGACAGAAGCAGCCAAATGAATTCTGAGGTATTCAGAGCCATAATGTGTGCTCAGATCCAGCCAAATGCAGCCAAACTGATTGATTGTCATTTCATACTAAAGATGGACAATGACCCAAAACATAAAGGCAGAGCAACCCAGGAGTTTATTAAAGCAAAGAAGTGGAAAATTCTTGAATGGCCAAGTCAGTCACCTCATCTCAACCTAACTGAGCATTTCACTTTTTAAAGACGAAACTTCAGACAGAAAGGCCCACAAACAAACAGCAACTGAAAACTACTGCAGTGAAGGCCTGGTGACTGGTGATGTCCATGAGTTCAAGACTTCAGGCAGTCATTGCCAACAAAGGCTTTTCAGCCGAGTACTAGAAAAAAACATTTTATTTACAGTTATTTATTCTTTCCAATTACTTTTGAGCCTCTGAAATGAATGGATTGTGTTCAAAAGATGCTTTAGTTCCTCACATTTTTATGCAATCATTTTGTTCAACCCACTGAATTAAAGCTGAAACTTTGAACTTGAACTGCATCTGAATTGTTTTGATTTAAATTCATTGTGGTAATGTCTAGAACCAAAATTAGAGAAATGTTGTCTCTGTCCAAATATATAGTATATGGACCTAACTGTATATCAAACAATTCATCTACTTTCTTGCACTTCGTCTCAAACCCTCCTTGTTTTTTTTTTTTTTATCATAGTTTTATTTCCATATTCATCAACTTTCTATGTAAATCTCAGCAAAACCTTGTAACAATTACCACTCCAACACCTGCAGGAACAACAGCGCTTACAGAAGCACTAACAGTAGGTACCACTCCAGAGTCACAGGCACTAGACCAGAGCATCTGCCCCCACCTTTCCTAGCCAGCAGGCCCTCATTAGGAGCCTTGTAAAGGCCTCGTACCTACCGGGCTTGGGGCCCTTCACCCGTTACACACCCACAGGCTCCAGGTGTGTAAGGTGGCTGCACTTCACCGGAGGGGACAGCTTGTGCTCATTTAAGTTGATGGCTTGCCCTGTGCCTGCTGCTGCAGCAGGCCCCTGTAAACTACAAAACTGTGCTGGGGCCGAAAAGAGCGGGGTGGGGGG
>NW_013952494.1:723401-731051 GCF_001266775.1 Austrofundulus limnaeus
AGATACTGACACATTATGGAACATCTTGATAATGTTTTACTGTAGTTTTGATAAAACTGCTGTGCTGGTTCTCAAAAAAAAAAAAAAAAAAAAAAAGCCAGAAAAGGCATTGGGATTTACCATATTAACTATGGTACTGGTGCAATTTTTATTCACAAAATGACATTAGCTCACCCCAGAGCAGAACAATGAACCGAAGAGGTATGAAATAAATGATGACGGTGGCCACTCCGAGAGCCACAATCGCAAGCCAGCTTAAGAAAGGCACAGTCCAGTTAAAGGTGCTGAAAAAGGAGGAGATGGGAAGTGATTAAAATTAGCAGACAGGGCAAAAGATTAAACTAACTATATTTGATGAAAAGCAATAAAGTTTCACACTTCAACTTTTTTTTCTGAAAATAAATTATGACAAATTATGAGTTTAGTCTGTAGATAATTCTAAGTTTGCCAGGCTGCTAAAGTGTTGTAAAATAAAATGTGTTCATTAGATTTTTTTTGAAAACCGTTTAAAAAAAAGGGCCTTCCCATGGATACAGAAGCGCACAGTGTTCAAACAAATATGTGGATGTGTTGATATGTGGCAATAAGCATATGGGATTTATATAAAGGTCATGCAGAGCTGAGTGAGATCTGATGAGCATTAAGACAGACAGCCTTTATGTTTGTGTCTCAGGGTTAGTTAACACACTGGCAGGATTTCCTGAGAGTAGCATTGAGTTACACTCAGTTAGGCTGGCAGAAGGGATGCAGAACCAGCTTGGCAATACAGAAAAAAAACTGGGATATGAGAAGCAAAGCAAAGGGAAGCGGGCTGGGTGCCGAGGAGCGGGCTTACGACTCACTTCTTTATCCTCTCGCCATAGGAGGCCACTTCATCCAGTGCATTCTGCACGCTGATGCACACGTCCTGAATGGCATAAAGCTTGTTCATGAAGCCCTTTTTCTCTGAGTCCTGCAAGAAGACAGATAGAGATGTATGCAAGCAAAGAAGAAAGCAAGGATGAGGGAGGAGGAGATGCAGACGGACAGAAAAAAAGAGAGACAAGAAAGGAGAGAAAGAGGAGAGAGACGAGACAGAGGCTGGGCACAGGCATCTTTGTGAGAACAATGCATTTTAAATAGCTTTGATTTGGAGAGGGGAGCCAAATCACCGGATATCCTGCATGAAGTGACAGAGTGCTTTCATTCCAGGCGGTAATAGAGATATAAAGTTGGCAGAAAAAATCAAAATGTTTTCCCCCTTACAAATGCTCACAGGAAAATTTAAATATGCGAATAAAGAGGCAGAATTAAACTGGGAGCCGAATGGATACATCAATCTTTGGTCGCTCCCTCTCTCTTTCTGCTCCTGCCAAGGCAGCTATAGGAACCGGGCAGAGTCCTCCTTTTGTTCTGCCGGCTGGCACACTGTGATGATGTCACCAGCCATGACATCATTATTATCCCCATTAGCTCAGTCAGCCACCATGAACGTCTCTTTTCAACTTTTGATGGTCGTCAACTTTCAATCTCGCCGGAGCACAGGGGCTAGGAACCGCAGAACTAGGCGGTTCATCTCTAGTCGATAAGCCCCACCTCTCTTGCTGAAATAAAGCAAAGAATTTAAGAAGTCATGCAACAGTCAACGAGCTGCCTGCTGAGTGACGGGCAGGCAGGGACAGGACAGATCTGGACACAATGAGGTGATCAAAAGCCACAGGCTGACTGAGGACACTGACACGCAGACTGTCTGTTGGCAGATGTGGTTGGTGGGCATGCTTGGAAAACAAAAGGAAGCAGAAAAATTGTCCAGAAGAATGTTGGATAGTTTTCATTGTACGATGGATTTTAGGTATAAAACCTGACTATCCACTGCTGATACCATGAACATATTTATAAGGAGAAAAGGGAACGAAAACACCAAAGCATGCAGCAAATACCTACATTGCAAAGTTTTATGTAAACCAACATGTTATTGATGAAGATGGATGGATCTGTTAGATTAGCGTGGTGGAACTATGAGTAATTCCTGTCGTTACAACTTTGAGGACCGTGAACCAAAGACATGAAACCTTCAGGATCTAGGAGGCCTTCACCGCATTTGGCTCCCAGAGTCCAGCCACCTCACCACAACCCTCCCAACGAGACCCCAAACTGCGCCCCAAACCCACCCTCTTCTTTTTGCTCTCCATCCAAGATCAGATAATGTGGAAAATGAACCGTGGAGCAGTCACGGAGACCACATGGCCTCCCCAGCAAAACCACACAAGACAAATAGATATAATTAGACAACCTCTCTGGGTTATTTTTCTTCGAAAATATTTTACAAGAGTCACTCCCCTCCCACCCCTGCACTCCTGCTTCTCCCGGTCTTTTCCTTGGACTCCCATCTGTTTTTCATTGCTGGCTCAAACAAAAATCTTAGTGCACCGTCTATTGTGCTGAGCTTGGACGGGCCGAGCAGGGCTGGGTCAGGACATTTTATTTTTGAGCCTGGACTCAGGGGAGAGTGTTTGGGGGCCATGGGAGTGGTGTGAGAGAGGGACCGGGGGTGGAGAGGATAGGTCAGAGGTCCTTGGTGCATAAACTATTGCCACATGCCCTTTGGACTGCGGTCTGACTCTTATTTCCTGTCTTCAAACACGGCTCGGGGAGGCGGGAGGTAGCAATAACACTGAGGGCCACGGAGAACCTTGTTTTCCCAGCTTCCCTGCACACTGCGCACATATGGAGGCAGACAACCTGTTCCTATAATGGAACCTAATATGCACACACACACACACACACACACACACACACACACACACACACACACACACACACACACACACACACACACACACACACACACCCTACAGCCATTAGATAAGGTTGATCTGTGCACCTGGTCTTGCTGTGTGACTTTACAATAATACCACATTCCAACGTACAGTAGAAGATGGAAGACTTGTAAATGCAGCCTTTTTCTCTCCTCGGGAAATGTATTTTAAAGCACAGGAAAAACCCAATCTGAGTCAGGAATAAAGGACACCCTGTTCATAAATGTTTGACAAACTTTGTGTTGTTCTAATTATTTTTACAAAATGGCAAAACGTTAGAATCAGTGAGCTTTCTAGGACACACATTTCCATGTCCTGTGGATTAGATCCATCACTTTGGCACAATGGGTTTTCTTCCTGTGGTTTGTGTGCACATGCTTCAACCACAATATGTGTAGTTTTCCAGTCTCAACAAGCTATTGTTCTAACTCAGAATGAAAGTCTTTACAAGAACCTAAAACTCTACCGGGGCAACAAAGTACGTCATTTTAAAGACCTGAAAGTAAGGCCAATATAATAAAAACAGTGCAATTTCTTGCTTTGATGTGGCTACAGATAGATGTCTTGGGAAAACCTAAATGCCAGCACCTCTGACAGCAGTGTTTTGATTGATGATTCTGTATGATAGAATGTAATAACTCTATCTAATGTGTTTAGCCTTAGAAATATTACAACTGTATCTTAATCTGCATTTTGAAGTAACTGTCAGCCCTGTTTGTTTACATCAAACTTTAAATATAGACAAAGTGAAGATCCCATCAACTGAAAAAGAAATACGTAGATATAAAACAAGTACTCCGTCCTTTTTTTTATGCCAAAGGTTAGGTGCAACATTCCTGCAAAGTGATCTTAAAGCTTTACAGACTTCTATGTGATCATCCTTGTGTTCTGGACAATCTCTCTTTTAGTGAATAATCATATTTTTCTCCTTCATAGCAAAACCAAAAAGGGCCACCCAGACTGTGATAAATGCTCACGCTAAAGCCAGCAGTGTATCACCTTGGTAAATAAATAAACTGCATTAAAGCAGTTTATCCTGTGACTGAAAATGATTGTGTTTGGAGAAGCAGCTCTTTGACATCAATTAACTCTCATCAGGCTGGTATAGCCGGAATATTCACAGATCCCGGTGTCCTCTGTTGAGTGAGAGTTACGTGCTTTAATTGCATGCGCGCCATTTAAAGTCAATAAGTGCATCTTTTGTGGTTATGTCCAAAGTTTGCATCATTGTTTGGATGTGTGGCGTGTGATAAGAAATCCCTGACAAGTGCTCATTGCTTTAGCAGTGGAAACGCTTGTTAAGGAGGATGAGAGTTGTTTGCGTGCGTTACGGAAAAATAACCCTCAGTGATACAGAAGAGCGCCCAGGGACACACACACACACACACACACACACACACACACACACACACACACACACACACACAAACACATACGCACGCACACACACTTACTGTACATTTTACCTGAGAAAATATCCAAAGTCTCAAGTCAAAAAGTTAATCTGATCTCATGGTTTATGTGTAAGCAGAACTGCAAGGGGTCAGTAAACTGTTGATTTATGCTCTGCTCCATTTACTAGAATTGCTGAGAAGCAACAGCTAACTGTAATTATGTGTGAGGGCATATGTATGGAGTCAATCAACCTAGTTATATGCTTGGCACTAAACTCACTTAACCTTGTTATCTTACAACACAGCTCCAGCAATGTAAGAGGAAATTGAATTAGTCTAGGAAGCTATTAATAGGAAAAAACACATAAACCGCTCTGAAATAAGTAGATTAGATGTCTGCGTGGCTAAAACAAAGGAGAGTCCATTCACCCTGCGTGTTAAAAAAAGTACAACAATGCAGAAGAGGCTAAGAGAAAAAAAGTACACAGGAGATAATAATTATGTCAAAAAATCCAAGTTCACTCACCACTTGTACATCCGAGGGTACCCTGGACAGAAAGTCCAGCAGCTCATTGTTATCAATGGTGTAAGGGTCTCGCAGCTTCTTGGTGAATTTATTTATCCCTGTTGGGAGAAATAACAGTAGAGGTAGGTAGGGAGATGGTAATGGAAGACAGATACTGACACATTATGGAACATCTTGATAATGTTTTACTGTAGTTTTGATAAAACTGCTGTGNGTAAACAAATGTGGTACACAAACATGTGGTACACAAACATGTGGTAAACAAACATGTGGTAAACAAACATGTGGTAAACAAACATGTGGTACACACACACACACACACACACACACACACACACACACACACACACAAAGAAAACAGCCAAGTCAGACTAACCACAGTGAATTGTGGTAAACAAATGTGGTAAACTCCTTGAAACACTTGATTAAATATTTAGCAAAAGAAAGCTGTGTGGTGCCTCTGAGTACTCACTGCTCTAGTTATTTTATGTGAGATGCCATCATGGCAAAGTGCACTCATAGGCATGAGTTTAAAACTTTGCAAAGACAGTTTGCTCTTCATTGACCCAAGGCCTACAGCTAAACAAGAGAGAGGTCACCGAGGACTCTGCCTGTTAGGATGGACTCAAATATCTGTCCTACATCCACTGGGTGGGAAAGAAGTGAGCCAATTGAGACTATTTTAACCTCCGATCCCGCTGTTCTCCCCGCTGGGTTACGCCATAAAAATGATAAACCTAACAGTTATAAGGTAGCGGCGTACATCGCATCACACCAGGAAATGAGTCTGAACCTCAAGTGACTGCTGCTCATTGCTGCTGTGCTAAAATTGCACCTGTTTTTCTTTGTTTTGCATCTCTCAGTCTGGCAGCACAGTAAAAATTGAAATGTCATATAAAACGTGACAGCATGCTAATATGTGGCTCCCAGAGGGCATCTGAAAGCGCCGTTGTTGATTTTGTAACTGCAGAGAGAGAGAGAGAGAGAGAGAGAGAGAGAGAGAGAGAGAGAGAGAGAGAGCGTATTCCTCCCATTTCCAGCCTTGGTGTAGGGGAGACACGTATTAAATTTCCAAATAATTGTGCAAGAACAAGGAATCACACAAATTCAAGCTCGGAATATCATTATCATCTTCTGCTTAGATAAAACTGTTCCTTTTCTTTCTTTAAATTAAATCAACATTTGACAAAACAATTTCATTGAACAGCTGAACATGCTGGCTCAGTATATACACCAATTTATTTTTGTAATAATTGTTTAAGTGTTATATTTCTATTTTTTTGTCAAGTTGAAAAGGCATATCACACAGAAAAGACTTCTATTTCTTTCTTTTTTTTTAGGAAAGACAAACTCAATGACACAACAAAGGTTAGCTCCGTATCTGACTGAACATTTCTGGATGATATTTAAATACATGCTCCTAGGCTCAATCATGCAAAACTAATCTGTAAACCGCTGTACCAGGAAAAAATACAAACACATTTTAATGAGACTCATAAAGTAATCATTGGCTGTGCATCTAAAACTGATTAACTTTTGACATCAATTCGATTTAAGATGGTCAACACAACAAATTAAACTACTGAGTCATTCCACTTTGGATTACATGCAATTTTTGTTTAAAACTCTGGCATGCCATGCACCAGGCACTACCCATTCCCAGTGGTTCCCAACCTATTTTCCTCAAAGCCCCCCTTTCTTACTTTCAAGCCAAGCTGAGCACCCCCTGCACACCCGCACCCCTCACTACTCCCCTGCCCTCCCAATGACATGTTCAACCTTCATTTCTTTTTCAAAATAATAATAATAATAATAATAAAAAATAAAGTTAATAGTTACAAACCCCCAAGCCACCTGGGAACCTCTGCTTTAAAGATTGTTAGTTTCATGTAAGGTAAATTGAGTTTCGCAAAATGTTTAGATGAAAAAATATTGTGTCACATTCATAATAAGAACTACAAAAATATTGCAAAATTGTTAATCTTTAAAGAGGCATAGCCTTAAATTGTTTTTATAGTCCATTGTGGGAGCCAGCATCTGATTTTTTTCCTGAGTTCAAGATCTGGGTTTAATAGTTGAATATTACCAACAAATGATAAAGATAGACTATATTCTGAAAGGATAAACTGTAGAAACAATTTGTTTTTGGGTGATTTATGATTAAAATACAAGATTTCATATTTCCACTCTCACGTTTTCCAGTGACTTATTTGTAAAGCAGCTCCTCTCTGTATATTTTTCTGGCATAGTGAAAAAAAATCCAATATTGTTTTATGATTGACTTTTTTTGGCAGTAAGTCAACGGCAGTATGGAGCACCTTTTTTATGCTTTATGTTTCCCGTTTAGATCGTTTGAATGGTTCCAACACTGATGTTTCACTGGCGAATATTCCAAGTATTACTAACTCCACCGGGGAGCAATGAGCCACAGATTTTATAAACTGGGTGTTAAAAGAGGCCCTTCAAGGCATTTTAAAAACAGCACTTAGGGACCTGGCCTAAAAGAGCATCTCTCTTTCATCAGGAAATGACGACAAGACCCCGTGCTAAAGCCTCAGATAGAATCGTGCAACTTGGCACCTCTCCAGTGCCACATGATAGAGGCAGATGTTCTGAGTTTTTTTTTTCAATAGATAATTTATCCCATACATCTTTACCCTCCCTCTCTTTTTGTCAAAACACATAAATAACTGTTTAACTGGGGTATTGAGATGCACAGCACATCCTCTTGGATTTAGAGAAGCAATTCTAGGGCAAAAAAATGCATCCCACTTCTAGAGACAAAAACAAAGGCATGTGAGATACTTCATGTGCAGACAAATCTAAAAGCTAACGTTGCTTTTATTAAGCTAAAGTCAAACAGTTAAGACTGTTAGCTGAAGGTGGGTCACACACACACACACACACACACACACACACACACACACACACA
>NW_013952494.1:731495-733409 GCF_001266775.1 Austrofundulus limnaeus
CACACACACACACACACACACACACACACGCATAAACGACTGCCACGACACAACTTCTGCTCCTGATCGCCCCTTCCAACCCCTCCCGCTGCACCCCCACCCACCCCGCCTCACCTCTGTTCCCCTGCTTCTGCACTCTCCTTCCCCTGTCCTTCCCAGGATCCAGCATGGCGGGGGTGTGATGAATGGGACGCTATTACTGTTGTCTGCCGCTGGCCTGATTCTTCGCTGCCCGTCCACCTCTCTCTGTCAGTCTGTCTGGGCTTAAAATACACGACGTCGCACAAGCCTCAACTCTTTGTTTAAGCCCGCCGCCATGAAAAGATGGGCGATCATGCCGTTGCCTGAGTGCATGTGTGTTTGCTGTTTCTGTCTGTTAGCAAAATATCTCATGAGCCAGAAGATGGGTTATAAGGAAACTTTCAGAAAGTAATCGTTGGATGTACGACTACATCTAATTAATTGTTAGAGTCAACCCAATTTAGGAAGGACGCCAAAACAAAAGCGGCTGACTCATTCAATTTTACAAACTTGAGAGATCAAATTTGTTGTGGTAGCAGCTGAGAGTCTGCCTCAACACACAATCCAAGCACTAACAGAATGTGAGAGATCTCTATCCAAAACTTTGGTGTGCAACATAGCGAAATGCATTCCTTCAAGAAATGCTCGTTTTGTTTATACTGGTTTTTATATGTCAAAAGGTGCATCAATTTCTTGCAAAACTTTTTTTACAATAATAGATTAATTTCCTATCCTTGTTAGGACAAAATTACAAATATTTCACCACTTTGGTCTCCAAAACTGACTAACTTTGGCAAAGCTCTAATTACATATGTATGATAAGAGACACACAAGCAGTAGAGACGGATGTAAAATCCACACTCAAACTTTGTTTTGGAAGGAATAAAGAAAGAAAAAAACAATAGAACGAGAGTGCATTGCCATGAAGTAAAGGGGATCACTTCTTCAAAAAGTAAATAAAATATGCATCCTCTCTGTGCTCATTACAGATTTATGACTCTTGTTAAAAGAAAAGGTGGCGGCTGCCTTCTTACATGTCTGACTTTCAAATTCAGACGACACTGCTGTCAAGTGTTGTGCTCCACATTCTGTCCAATGAGAGACCGAGAGGGCTGCCTGTGTGTGCCTCCTCCAACGTGTCGTTCAGCGAGAGTCTCCGAGAGATTTACTTCGGGTGGATGAGAGCGCGCGAAAAACTCCTCACCTAGAGTACAAGGAGCGCAGTCCTTTGATGCATTGTTCATCAATGGAAAAGTTCAGCTGGTTCAGCCACTTGTCTATGTGTGATTAAGAACAATAAGACTTGGGGGAGTTGGATATTGTTGCATTATGCAAAAAAAAAGAGCATTGGGATTTGCTCTGACAATATCAGGCAGATTTGCTGAAGCAACTCTTAAAAAAAAGCACCCACAACCACGTTCAAGTCCCCCACCTGCCACAATACACACACACAGACACACTCAGGAAAGTTCAAGTCATTTGGAAACTTAGTTGAAAGCTTTTTATTAGGGTTTATAAGATTTAAAATGATTATTATATATAAGAGAGATGTAACATAGAAAAACTGCAGACTAAATCAGTATGCTTTTAAGGCTCTTGATTTTAATTGTAAAAGAAAAAACAAAGACAAAAAAACTTAAGTGACTCCCGATGTCACATTTCATTCCAGCAAAGACAGAAGTCCCCAAACACAGTAAACACACCGTCAAACCGTCAGCCTACAGCTATCACCTTGCACTTTACCAGATCTGCAGCGCTACAGGGATGTCACACAAAAAGACAGCAGCAGCTTCCCAACGCTGGAGCTCACTTAGCTTCCCCATCACCTTAAAGAGCAGGCACAGGCATGGCCCCTGCAGCGGGTTTGGACAGGGAGGAAGAGGGGGGTGGGGG
>NW_013952494.1:733432-740284 GCF_001266775.1 Austrofundulus limnaeus
AAGGGGGGGGTGGGGGTTCTGCTGAACGTGCAGTGTCTGTTTTATTTTTATTTTTTAATCTGAGACACGGACAGGGAACAGTTACTGCACACAAAAACCCTGACGGGACGGCGAAACAGAGGCCGCTGGACAGACGATGAGCTAAAATAGCAAACTGGGAGACAGCAACACACAGCAGCGGGAGTCCGTGCCAGAGCCACACACATGTCCAACTTACCACCATCGCTCGTATCCACTCAAAGTGCCAGGAAGCCAACATATCCTCGAGGATATGGTTTTTATCACGGCTGTCATCCCAGGGGTCTGGCTTAGGGTCCTTGTAAATAGATTACAGTAAGAGTTTGTCTTTTTTACAATAGAAATTTAAATGAGTGTTACACAATGAAGATGTTGGGCCTGGTATTTTAAGTTGTACACTTTCTTTCTTTTTGGTACTCACCTTTGTTTAAATATGAATTGCTTAAGAAAGTTAAGTAAAAGTTAAAGGAGACATACCATGCTTTTAAATCCTTCTTTTTCACATTTAAATCATTCAGCCAGGGTCTATTTAGTGGAACTGCAAGGCTTTGGTCTGGATTTGTTTATATTGTAACGCCACAAGCCTCTCTTTCTCCCCTCTTTCAAAAATGAGTTTCAGATCGACTCGTTTTGATGCTGTCTCTTTAAATCCAAACAATGTGCTTCATACCTCGTCCCCTTTTGGGGCAAAATTGTACAACTAAATTGTAAGTCCCAGACCTTATTTTGAAAATCTGTTACAAATACTGTGACATAAATGTCATAGAAAACTGAACGGGTTGAAAAATATGGCCCATCAGAATACTGTATAAAGATGTCCATGCAGAATCAGGAGAAACTAAACTCAAATTTTCTGAACTCCCAGAGACGCCAAGTATACAACAAAAATGTATTTAATGGCAAAAATACTGGATTAGGCATGCTATGTTCCCTTTAAAAATGTTTCTAAATATGTCAGTCTCGTGTTCCCTTGAAAACATTAAGCTTTTATGCAACCAACTAATCAAAATAAGACCAAATGCTAAACAGTTATGACCATTCATTTTCAATAACAATGGTCCCCGGCAAAAGAAAAGTGATGCAAAAAAATAGCAAAGAGGCAGAGAATGACAGAAAGCAACAGACAAAGCAAGAGATATGCATCTGGGGGGAATAGAGATGGTGAGAGATGATCCGGCCGATGCACGTGAGCGATAAAGTTGGAAAAACAAATAAACAATACAGTGTGTTTTGCATAGAGAGACAATACCCCTCCACACTTCTTTCACCTTCCTTTTTTTTGTTCTCATTCCTTCCCCTATTAGCCAAACATGATTAAAATGCAGTTCCTAGCAGCATCTCTGCTGAACAGCAGAAAAGGAGACAGCGAGATGGGAAGAAAAATGAAGCGGATGAGTCAAAAGCATCTTTTACACCGTGACGCTTTTCATCCTTCACAGACGGCATGAAGAAAAGAACGCAGACGTTCAACTTTAGTTTTTTTTACCCCTCCCCCCTTTTCCTCACGCTTCTATTCTCCTCTGCAGCTAAAACCTCTCGACACCTGAAGACAACCCCGCTGCATCACAAAGCTCAATAGCCTCCCCAGAACAACATTTCAGTCACGGTGATTTTTTATTTCATTCTTAAAGCATTGATATAATTCCCAGTGCTCTCTTTAGTCCAATTACATTATGCCATTTCTCTATCTGAGTGATCGGCGCGGCGCTGTGACTGGGACTGAAAGAAGAAGAACTGAAGCTGCACAGCTCCCTAGAATATCTGTTAATAGGGCTAAAAATTTGCACTGTGTTCAACCGTTATCAAACTTGGACACTAAAAACTTTACATGTGTAACTGTACGCAAAAAGACAAAAACTTGGACATGAATGCACAGGAGGAAAAAAAGAAAAAACAAAATGAACACCCATGTCTTCCAGAAAAACACAGATAAACACGCAAAAGTAGTCCACAAACAGCAAATAGTGTAAGCTACTGTTTTAGCAGTACAGATGAGCAGAAATGATCAAATTATCTCAATTTTATCTTGACTAATCAATAAGACAAAAAAGATCCAGTAGAGCTCAAGATTTTGTTTTCAGTAATGTTTAATGTTAACAATTTCAGTAAAAGCTCCTCTGCTGTCACTCAACAGTCAGCAGTTCCCAGTAGCAAAATCTGATGATTTTTTTTTTTGGAAATGTTTGCACATTTGTGCTGTACTGGTCAATAACAAGCCTGGGTTATGGCAGCCAAAAGGTAGAAACTAATCAACTAATACTAAAGGATTTCGGTAATGTTACTTTAGATACTAGGCTAGTTTTACAAGCTCGGGCCAGGACAGAATAAATATGTAAGCTACATTCATCAGAGGCTGAATGTGTGTTGCTACTAACATAAAGGCTAAAAGCAACACACACAACTGAAAGTTTGTGTTATTCTGCAACATTTTGGTGTGAATTGCTTCCCCAGCTTTAATTTAGTTACAAAACTGGTGCCTGCGTAATGCAAACAGCTCATACATCTTCAAACTATGTGCTAAATTCGAAGCAGTAAAACAAAGCTGCTTAAATATCCCCCACATCTCTCTGCACTCGTGCACAAAAGAGATTTAAAAAACAGTGAACAGGTTGCTATTTGAACTCCAAATAACTCAAATCTGAATCTCTTGAGGAATTGTCCATAAAAAAAAAAATAAATTCCATAAGAAACTGACTTTTTTAAGTTAATATGTTTAAACTCTGCAAAAAATGGCTCATCTTCTTTTACAATGAGAGGAAATTCTGTAAGAAATGGGAGAGGAAAGCGTTTTTGTAGGTACATGTGTGTGTGAGGGAGATATTGATAGATATCCAGACTGCGAGGAAAAAGAGAGGGGGTGCAGTAAGCAGTAAGCCCCTGAGCAGGACATGATTGCAGTGTGTATCTTATCTGTGTCAGGTCCTCCTGAGGCTAGTGGAGCCTAGCTGAGCGGAGCACAAGCGCTTCAGTGACCAGTCAAGCGTGTGAGGGTAATCTCCCCACTCCTTCAGTCTGCCTCTCTCTCTCCCTCTTTCTCCCCCTCTCTCTTACACACTCCCTCTCTCTCATTCATTCTCTCTCTCCCCATTTTTCCAGAAAGACCCCTTCTGGGAGACAGTTGAGCTGTGCGCACACACACACACACGTGAGACAGCCACACAAACAGACAAACATATTTACGCACGTAAACACACACACACACACACACACACACACACACACACACACACACACACACGCACACACAGCCAAAAGGTGATTGTGTCCTGCCAGCTCTGGACAGCAAGCCCACAGGTGAGAGGAGACATCATTGGCTAGATTACACACTGAAAGCCCTGCAGCCAGCAGCCTGTAAATACAGGAATGTGGAAGGGGCTTTTGCTATCTCACTCTAGTCCCATCTCGAAGCTGGAAGTAAAGATGCAGAAATAGCCTCTAATGGTGCAACAGAACTTCTTTCTTAAATATTACTTAAAAAAAGGAAAAAACACAACATTGATCTGTGTTGAACTGAAATGAGTGTAGAAGTGTAAATAATGCCATTACATTTAAATTGCTGAAATAACCCTTTACTTTTTTGCTCACATTTAAACTTGTCCGGGCTTTTCAAGTTCAGTTGTTTTTTTCTTTTTTTTGCAGTGAATATCTATTCTTAAGCTAATATTTAGATCAGAACAGCAAGACATCGTCATTTCACTATTTTTTTCCCTCAAATACATTGAATTGTTTGACATGCACATTATTTACTGAAGAGGTTCTTGGGTTTCGTTTTTAAAGTGTACAAGATTTATACAAACTCATTTATTAATATATTTTTATATCTGTTGGATCCTGTTCATGGTCTACTCCAATTCTATAATAAAAATCCCTATGTAAAAAAAATCCTCCTATACAGATAATAACGTATGTAGGATGTTTTATAAGTAATGAACTGAATCTAAAAAGCATTTTGACTTACTATGCGCCTGTTTAATATTTGTAGTTTTTAACATCAATGTCAAGTAATGCATAAAAGAATGCAGCAATGAGTGGCCAACCTATTGTAGCTGCATTGTCATTTTTAAACTCTTTTCTTGTCTTTCCATTGATTTTTCCACTATTATGCCAAAATTTTTAAGTTATGTTAAATGTTTTCTATTGAAGCATAATTTATTAGTAGAAGGCAATTACAGTATTCTTATTAATAGTCATACGCTGTGACAAACACATTTTTTATGAACGGATGGTTGAAACATCCCACAGAGTTAGACCACAAGCAAGTGGCTGAAGTCTGATTCTTTACTGATAAATGTAAATTAAATAAGACACAACTGTGTAATTTCATGTTAAAATGCTCACAGAGAGAGAGAGTGTGGGGAAAAAAAGCAGTACATTATGTTGTTTTGTGATACGTTTTGACAACTCTCCACCTTTTTGGTATATTTGAAAGAGAACACTGGACCATACGTTTTAAACCCAGTGCGTGTGGTCAACACAAATCAAGCAGCATTCCACGCTGTAGGTCAGCACACACACATACTTGCAGCAGGAAACAGGGGAGGAGAAGTGAGCAGAAAAATTAGTTCACGTCTACCTTTCTTTTCCCCTTTTTCCACCCCCCCCCCCTCCCCCCCTCACTCTTCATGTGCCTGCCTTAAAGCCTGCTTGGCTTTAACAACTCAGCTGTCCCAATCAATTAGCCTGGATGCTGGACTTTCATTGAGATTAAGTGACTAATATCAGTGCTTGCTCACGAGAAAAGACACTTTTTTAACGTCTGCCCAACAATCTGCTAAGTTAAAACACATGTGGTAAAGCTGAGGCCGAAAGCCTGCAAGGGGTCCTCTCAGCAATGAAAAACAGGTGCTCCACTTTTTGGCCATGTAATACCCTATTTAGCCTCTGGAGCAAAGGTTATCCAGCTAATAGCTGCCTTGTGGTGCGCTGGGAAGAGCTTGTGCACATGGCCGAAGTAAACATCTGGGACAGATTGTACATACTTGCAACATATGCTTCAAGTTCAATTAAAATGAGGCCTTGGCACATTTATTAATCTTTCCCCCCCTCCCCTCTCTCTCTCTCGCTCGCTCTTTCTACTCTTCCAGCTCTCCCCTATAGGTCTGTGCCATAAAAGAGGCCTCCTTTGACCCGTCCTTCATACTTACTCATACTATCTGAAGCCGTGGCTCCCATCCAGCGTAAAAGACCGAACATGGCATGTAAAAGACAACATTGCTTAGCGTTGAAACCCTGTTTGTTCTGCACTTAACCAGGTTGGAGGAAGAGCAGAGGAAAAGAAAGATAAAGACGTAGAGAGTGAGAGAGGGTATGTCAGAGAGGAAGAATGAAAAAGCAGAAAAGGAGTTGATTGAGAGGAAAAAAAAGAAGAGAGTGAGGGGAGAGAGAGATGTAGGTGAGAGGAAAGAAAAGAAAAATAGCCCCCTTTCAACCTCCCTATAGCTTCAATAAAATTCTAACAGTTGAGGGGAGCAATAGATCAAAATGTATGAAGTCAGAGTTGGTAAATTGTAGCCTTTGTGGTAGCTGTGCTATCCAGCATCCCAGCCCTGTGTGAACAGAGAGCAAGGCCTTCTTATTTGGAATAATCAGTTTGGCACCAAATCTGACTACGGCCACACGAGCCGCCTCTACACCTCATTTCAATATAAAAGTCCAAAAATGTATTTCATATAATCTGTTGCTTTTCAAATGCCTGTATCCTTTTTTCCCCCCACTAAGAGGAAGCAAGAAATGCAATGAAAGAGAAAAGATGTAAAGAAAAAAAAAGTTCAAGGTTGTCTGGTGCATATCTTCAGTCTCTGCCCCCCCCCCCCACCCCTCTTGTACATTACAGTCTTGGAACTTCACAATCATGGAACTTTGCTTCTACATCTCTGTGGGAGAGGATGTAATGCTCACATGTCTTTGTGTGCTCATCACCAAATGGGCAGCCAGGCTGACTGACGCTTGACTGGGATGATTATTTGACCATCTGCACTATAAATGCAGGGTTTTTTTTAACCCTTTTGGTGAATGCATCCCCTTTTGCTTTGTAGTAAATTCAGCCTGCAGTGTTCGGGATTACTGAAAGGTGCTTTACAAATACCATTACACACAGTGGCACAGTTCTTTTAGGAGCTCTCCTTCCAAAAGACTAAAACGATCACATCCCAGCTTGCTCACCTGTAAAATGCTGAAGCACCAGTTGAAGTAAAACGTTCTGGATTTCACTGCCTACATTTAACTCTTCTTCAAACTAGTCATATAGTATCAAACAATAAAATGCTCTAATTTCAAAAGTGACACACAAAAAAAGCACAACATAGTGACTGGGTAAAGAGTTAGATCATTTCAATTACCACCCCCGAGTGGACCATTGACAAGGTACTGTACCCTTTCCAGTGGCATTTGTTTCAGTAGCTGTCCCTGCAGCGTTACGAGCTGAGGCAGTAAAGCAGCCACCTGTTGTTACCTGATAGTGTCTGGACAAGCCCAGATGCTGTTTTACTGGGACATAAAGACAAACTGAATGGACCTAAATTGCTAACTAAGCACTTTATAGGAGTACATGTTCCCAGGAAGAAGGGTGTGAAGCACAGTGTGAGAAACACAAATTTCAACAGTGGTGCGAACATGAAAATAAAATAAAGACAGTGCTGCAACTACATAAAAAGGGGAAAAAAAAGAAGAAGAAGAAAACGTCAAACAAACTACGAGGTGGAAAGGTGAGAAATGTGCTGCTGAAATTCCTACAGAGAAAACTTTTAATAAAAGGTTAAAAGGTTGTACAATCTGTGAACATGTGTTTGAGCCTCAGGCGGTGAGAATTACTGAGCGTGTGTGTGTGTGTGTGTG
>NW_013952494.1:740298-743484 GCF_001266775.1 Austrofundulus limnaeus
GGGTTAGAGAGGAGAAGACGGAGTCATTTTGTTAGTCTGTTTGTGTTTCTGGTCTGTGAAGCCATGTCGACCCCTCCTGAGGCTGTTGTGTGTTCATGCGTCCCAGACATGAAGCATAATTACCTTGTCATCTTTGTCAAAATCCTCATCCTCGTCTTCCAGCAGGTCTTCCACCGCTTGCTGATAGATGCAGAAAAAAAAAGAAGGAATAAAGACATTAAAACACGAGATAGATGTTAGCTAAACATTATAAGAAGAGCCAAAGAGGCACATTAACGCTGATTGGTTCTGCTTCTGTTTGGCTAAAGTTCGTTAATGAGCGTGGAGAGCGCGCAAACATCCCAACTATCTGATTACTTTTTATGTCACAGGCTTCAGACTGGTTCTGAAGCGGAATTTAATTTTAGAAACATTCTGTTGTTCGAACATGTTGACACTTTTAGATGTGTAAGCAAACGCCCCGGCGCTGAATTTCAGCAGGCTAGGGATTAAAATCTTTTCATCTCCTCAAATCACAGAGGAAAAAAATCTTTAAATCTCAGAGGGAATATCTTCTCTGCTCGGTCTCTTCTGACCTCCTTAACCTTTGCACCCGTTTGTCTACACATTCACCTATCCTTTTTTTTTTCTTTCTTTTTTTGGTTCGATTTTGCTATTTCTCTTTACATCCTCCACCAGAATGACACTCTGTGTGAGAGAAAAAGAAGAGAGCTTTAAGCTCAGAGTGAAAGTCTCAAAGAACGACAACTACTTGCTTCAGTGAAGCACAACCGATGAAACTGGAGCTGGTGTTACTCCGAAGCCCCAAGACACCCTGAGACAAACAGTACAGCATGAAGAAAAATTGCTTGCCTTGAAACACAATCATGCACACGCATTCAAAACAACAAGCGACGCAACATGGAAGTTCTAGTTTTTTCCTTTACAGAAATGGAAATTTGACACAAAAAAATGTTTACCTGACGATAATGCACACCCTAATATTCAAGTTTAAAAGGGTTGAAATCATCCAAATAATTCAACCTATGAACTAAAAAACAGCTTTCATTGGGGTTAAAAGCCAAAGTCCATTGATACCTTACTTCATACGTCAAATTCAAGGCCCGCAGGCCAAATGCAAGTGACTACTGTCAGGATTGCCTTTTTTTACATACTTTATTAATTATGAAAACAAAAAAATACTTTAATTTTATGATTCAGTGCAAGAAAAATAAACACGTAGGGTGAATGATAATATTACTTGTAACCCCCAAAGCTGATGGCTTTGAGTAACTGTGGTCCCCTGAACAATTTATTTGAATAGCCCTGTATTAATGTCTTAAAATAAGCTAGCATTGACCATAAACTACATTTCCCATAATGCATGTCGTTTATGTATGGGAATTCACCTTTGGAAAGTGAGAGAATTCAGAATGCAAGACTTACCACAACTCAACAGTGAGTAAAACTCTCTTACTTTTATTTTTAATACTTTTAATATTATTTATTTCACATTTAGTAAGTCGTACACATAGTACCTTTCAGTGGTTATAAGAGCTGTGTTAAAACACTGTTTTTATGCAGGAATTACCACATAGAGCTCAGTTATCATTTGTTAGCCATGCTCAGCCTTTGCAATGAGGTGAGAAACATGACGTTTAGTCAAAGTGAAAAATGAAACATTGAAGTTAATTGCAACTGGCCCTTTGAGGGCCACCATAACGCTCATGTGGCCCTTGGTGAAAACGAATTTGACAACCCTGCTCTACTTGAATGTTTTTGAGTCTGAGTTATGTTCACCCTTCTGTCACTCAAACATCCTAGCTACAAGGTCATAATCTCACTCCCAATTTACATAAACAAACAGCCAAATTATAAGTCCTCCAGCGGTTAACCTCACAATTTATCAGCCCTCAGTCTAGTATTGTGTTACATAGTCCCACTCCCCCACCCCCCCAATAAAGCTTTATCAGGTCCTGACTTCCTTACAACCCCTACCACTTCCAGAAGAGCACAAACTAGTTTGGAGACGTCCAAAAATCATTACTTAACGAGACAATGGCCTTTGTCCTTTTTGTTTTTTTTTCCATTGGAATAGGGGGGTGTGGGGGGTATGAGGCGCCTGACATAAGCCTCTTATGTAAATGCAGCTTCCCACACAAACAAAGAGGAGTTCAGAACAGCAGAGTTGAGAGGGTAGAATCAATAGTGTGTGTGTTTGTGAGTGTGTTCTATCAATAGCTCAGAATCACTTGGGTAAAGTGTTGTGCGTGTATGCACACAGCGCCACGTTTTAACTGGCTGAATAGCAAGTGGTTATTCCCGCTTCGCTACGACTCCATCACCGTCTAGACAAAAAATAAAAATGCTTGACTGTTCACAATCGACGATCCATATGAATACCAGAAAGGGAATTTTTGCGCTGAGCTAAGATTTTTTTATGTGATACTGTAAAAAAAGGGGGCTTCTTGGTATTTCAAAACAACTTTTAACAGTTTAAAAAGACATCACGGCTCCTCTGAAATCCATTCATACATGCCAGCATACAAACATAATGGAATCCTCCACACAGAGGCTTTACCAGGGGCACGCCTGGCACATGCTCCAAACTTTAAACAAAAGGAGGGAGCGTGAGCGAGCTGGAAAAGCATGACCTACAGAGACAGAGAGAGTGATAGAGTCGTTTGTCTCCCCTCTGTTCTCTGCTCTGCTCTGCTCAGCTCACTCCCTTCTTTTGCCTCTGGTTATGCAGAGACGTCATGTTTCCAGCAATGAGACAGTGTAAAATTAATAAATAAAACGACACGGAACATGTCATCTGCCCTGAAGATTGCCACGGCTAAACGCGCGCCGAAGCTACTGTTTGAGTAAGGGAGGATATAAATCACCTTTGCACAGGCTACGCATTCCAACCATCTTTCTTTCATTCTCTGTACCCCTCTACAGCCTTTTCCTCCTTCTAAGACCTGTACAGTGTATGATACAATTTGTCTGCTTATACCAACGTTATTGTGTTGCTTAAATAACTATCATTACAAGACGGCAGCATCTTTGCGGGTCGCATCTGTGGTCCCCCACAGTCACTTTGAAACATTCCATTGGAGAGATCCATGCATGCTCACAAGCGCACACAAACAGGTGTTTACGTCCTGGGTTTTCTATTCGGGCACTGACTGAACGGTATGTGCAAATGTGTATGTATAGGTA
>NW_013952494.1:743966-745817 GCF_001266775.1 Austrofundulus limnaeus
AAAAGCCGCTGATGATGAAGAAGCTAAGATACTAATATGCAGATATTCAGTTCTGCTTTCTACTGAAGTGGCAAAAAAAATAAAAAATAAAACAAGATGGCAGCATCAAAAGCCTCACTGTCGACAGGATTGGTGTTGGGCTCACATTGTCTGCAGAGCCGCTCCAGTCAATTTACTGTACACAGGGCTGGAGATTAACTTTTTCAGACAAATTCAAATGATACAGAGAAGATTCATGGGATTTTTTTTACAGATTACAATGTGCACCATAAATACATACAGTAGACAGTGATAGCATCAACTGCACGCAGTGAACATGGTGACATTGAAAATCCCAGCAGCAGTAAAACTGTGTGTGCATCTGTTTATCCTTAAATAAAAGCTGATTTAGTAGAATTACTTGTCTGTTGCTGTTTTCATGATCTTTCACATGCTGTGTTGCATTTTTTGCTCTCATTTTATTGCTTCTATAATCATCCTGAAATATTGTCTGAAAAAAAATCCAGTAAATTTTGTTTGGTTAAAAAAAATGTGCATTACGTGCTCATTGAAAGAAATTTCCTGCTTCAACTATGTGGAGGGTGTTTATTTTTAAAGACATAACCAATTAACTAACGAAGCCGACACATAAAATCACATTGATTGGTATTATTCAGTTGCTTTGGTGACAGAAAAGCTGAAAGACTTCAATATTTTTGGAAACTTCCACATGGTCGTCATCATCTAACATTTTCTGTTGAGAAAGCTCAAGTACAAAGCGAAAGATCTGATAGGAAAGAGGAAGTGATATCTCTGTTTTTGTTGCTAACCTTTAGTCCATAGATAAATTGGCTTTAATGTGCGAGAATGAAATGTTGCTTAAATAAACAGTGAGGTAAAAAAAAAACTGAACATTTTAAAAAGATTTCTTCTTGTATCACTTCACAGAGCAACAGCACCCCTAGTGTGTTTTCAAGGACAAAGAGCATGTTCTGAAAGTTGTTGGGGGGTTATTACTATCATCTTCTGCACACAAATACACAGTTCTGCAGTGTTCTAAGGAATGGGACAGTAAATGTGAACACAAGCTGAAATCATAGCACATTCTGTCAATTACAGACATATTCTGCTTTTTTTAAAAAAATGACATTTTACTGACTGAGATCAGACAAAGATTTGTAAAACATAGTTCAGACACTAATGAAATGCTAATTGGCTAATATGCTAGAAATATATATCTCTAAGTACATTATATGGTCTTATAAAGGAGAGAATAACTTACAAAGTAAATAATAAAAAAACAACAACAGCTCTGCTTTGTGTAGATCAATTTTTATGAGTCCAAACTGAATAGAACCTGCTTGGATCAATGCACTGACTGCAGACATTCACTCCAGAGAGACGAGGTAAAACTCTACAACCTGAAACAGTAACATCGTTCTCACTCTTCATCTGAATCGCCTCCCTCACTCACACGTCTTCCTTCCCGGCCGGACTGAGTTCCACCGTTTCCCCTCTTCACCTTCCCAACGACAGCCACGGGGGGAATTAATGCTAAGGCAGACATCCAGGTGAACATAAAGATATACTTTTTCCCCCTCTCCCATTCCTCCAGCCCTCCTTCCATCCGTCCTCCTGCTGTTTTTCCTCTCTTTGATACGTGAGGGGGTTTTAACCTCTCCAGCTGCTGAGGTTTGGCGTTGTGGCTGGCTGGGGGGATCTCAAGGCCCTACTTGGTATGCACTGTTCGTGTGTGTGTGTGTGTGTGTGTGTGTGTGTGTGTGTGTGTGTGTGTGTGTGTGTGTGTGTGTGTGTTAATTCATAGTTTTGAAGCCTTCAGTGTGAATCCACAATTTTCATAGTCATGAAAAT
>NW_013952494.1:745827-762160 GCF_001266775.1 Austrofundulus limnaeus
AATGATTTATTTATGTTCAGGAGACAAAAATAACAGCTCTTCGTGTGTGTGTGTGTGTGTGTGTGTGTGTGTGTGTGTGTGTGTGTGTTGCCCAGTACACCACGGTTTCTGCCGGCCAGGGAGAGAGCTGTGTGTCTGATAAGGCTGAGCCAAGCTGACCCACATGGACCCTTCACAAGCTGTCAGAGCTATGGCCCTCAGAGGGGGGGCCTTTCCTTCTGCACCGCCCGAGCCAGGGCTCACCCAGTAGGGGGCTGGATGGGGTTGAGTCTGTGGTGCTACTGGAGCTGGAGGCTTGTTGGTAGGGGGTGAGAAGGGCGGCTATATATTCATGAAAGGGAACCCACATTTGTGAGGATTGGTGAAGATTAAGTTTCTGAAATAGTAACGCATCACTGCCATATTTCTTACAGCTTATTCGGTGGAACATGTTTACACTGTTTAAGCGGCTTTTCCAACAGGATTACAATTCTGAAAGCATCGCTAGCATAGATGGGCGTGTGCTGATAAAATGCTTGACCTTCTCCAAGCAGATTTTTTTTACCACCGCGCTTTAATTATTTGGAGCACAAAAAGAGCAAACGCTGTGTGATGTTAAACCGAGTTCACTCAAACACACCCATCTGTAGCTCGGCGTTTAAACAGCTATGGCGAGCGTGCCATATAGAGAAAAACAACAACGAGCATTTAAAGACAGAAACCCCAAAGTGCCGATGTTGTTTCGCAAAGTGCGCAGATTCTTACAAAGGTTCGGCGTGATGAAGAGAGTTAGACGAAACGAGTGTAGCGTGATGAAAAGGGAGACTGGGAGGATTCTGCAGCGGCGTCCCTGATGCTCTGATGCTCCCGTCCCGCTTCAAACTCTGCCCGCTGCCTGTCTCTCTGCCTGCCAGCCTGCCATCCTATCTGCCAGTTTAGCAGAGACAGAGAGGCAGCGAGAGGAGCAGAGACGAGCGGCGCTGATGCTGCCGGGGCGGCACGGGGGAAATCAGCGGGGCACAGGCGCTCCCAGTTAAAAGTGACATGACCTTTTGATTTTGTCACCTGTCACCAACTGCCATGTCTGACTCTGCACAGAGGAGTGCCTGCCATCCGCCGCCGCCGCCTTCCCTCTGCCTCTGTCTCGACGTCGCTCTGTCTCTCAGAAAGCCTCTCTGTCTTTTTCTGTCTCCTGCTCCCACTCCATCGCCTCTTCTCATTCTCCTTGTCTTTCCAGATCCTGTTTTTTTTTTTTGAAGCGGGGAGGGGGGTTAGGATGTGACTTCCTGAAGGAGATAAAGTGTAATAGGCACAGGATTTCCTTTTTTTTCCCCCAGCTTTCCTGATATTTACTCTCCTCTACCTGTGTTTTGCGGCCCTTAATGAGGGCAGATGTCAGGATGCAGCATGTTCAGGGATGCAGGGAAGGTGTTTGAGAAGCAAAAATCAGGAAGAAAGCGTAAACTGGCAATTAGCTCTTGTTCTAGAAATGATAAAAATGGTCAACTAAAATTTGACAGTATTATCCTGGAAATGAACGTTCCTTTTACTCTAATAAATATATTAGCATATTACAGTCATGAGGATCACTTCACACTCAGTAAGTCCAGATTAAAACAGCAGTCATAACAAATGATAGATTAGTGGACGACCATCAGGGTTTTTAAACTCTATATTTATTTTATCAAAATGCTAATACTTAATATGTAAAGTGGGTTAAAAGTAGCCGATTTTCTTGCTGCTGGAAGCACGTTTCGGAGTGTGAAGTATCTTCAGGCCATTAAGGTCTTCTCTTCCGTAATAGGTTGGCAGATCCAATGGGTGAATCAGTGTAATGGTCTGAAGCATGGGATAAAGAGGATGGTCCTCCAGTGTGACGAGGCCTAATTGCCCGTCATTTTGCGGCAGAAAGAGACATCACCATGTTCCATATGTAGCCCGTGTAACAGCCTGCGCTGGAAAAGTAACACCTTTATAACATCTGGCCGGGGCTTTTCTGGGCCACGAGAACAGCAAGAAGGGATATCTGCTGGGATGTGTCCCTGCTTGTTAAACGCAGGGCCCGTTATATACTCTTACGTGAGCAAGCAGAAATTAATACAAAACATCATTGTGGGAGGATATCCAGATTGCAGCTTGTAACCTGGAAGCGCTACAGCTTGCTGCTGCCGCTGCTATTTACACATGCAAATGATCTTTAAATTAACTGTAAATATTGTGTCATATAAAGCTGACAGGAAAGTTTTATTTAAAAAACACTTTTGCGTGAACTACTATCTAATGTAACTTAACTTTAACTTTAACTTTTAACTTAAAAAAAAAAAAACTTTATTGTCATGTTGCATGCACAAGGTGTATACAAAACGAAATTTCGTTGCATACGGCTCAGGACAGTGTTTTGAGCTTTCAAAAATACAGWATAARAWATGTATGTAAATATAAAAATATAAAAATATAGAGTGCAGGAATGACAGTAAAATAGAAGTTCTTTAGTTCTGTACATGGCTAGATATAAAGTGAGACCAGATATTAAGTACAGTGCGGTTAAGAGTTCAGCAGTCTGATGGCAAGTGGGAAGAAACTGTTTCGGAACCTGGAGGTCCTGCACCGGATGCTGCGGAACCTCTTTCCAGAGGGCAGCAGGGAGAACCATCCATAGTGGGGGTGTGAGGGGTCACTGACGATGTTTCGGCCTCGGGACACGCAGCGCCGGGATGAAAGGTCCTGAATTGAGGGAAGGGGGGCCCCGATGATCCTCTCTGCTATATAATAATTATATATATATATATATATATATAATTATTGAGATGGAGTCACTTAAATACAACAGCCCTCTTTGGTTTTGGACTTGGCTGGACTAGCCATCAGTTTAGCAATGCGCTCAATTTTTATAATCGAAATTGTTCAAAAAACTATTTCCAACATATATTAACTGTTTGTAGCTTTTCCACAGAATCTCACTTCAAACAATCTGAACTGTCCGTTTAAAATTAAATTGGTGCAGATGTGCCTTATCATTTAGTACATTTTATAGAATGATAAAAAAGACAAACCAAATAATCTTTTTTGCGAGGCTTCCTCTTCGACACCCATTGGACAAGCATGACCATACCATTACATCCATTGCTCTTTTGTAATGACTGGTTTTAAATGTGAAACACACACAAAAAACTGCCAAAATATAAAACTTTAGGTTTCTAAAGAGGAGTACCCAAACCACTAGTTGGGCTTTCTAAACCGGCAAAAAGTAAATAAATTTAAGAATCAGATCACCCCAAGTTTTAAAATTCTCATCCACCTCCCAACACAAAGTGACTCTATCCAAATGCTGACAGCAAAGATGTGTCTCCCCTTGATTATCAGTTTCCTTTTCCCAGAATAAAAACTTAGTTTTAAAGAGAAAACGAATCCTCCTCCTGTTTGTTTCTGTGAACAGGTTGCAGTATGAGGCATACAGGTCATCTGACGGTGTTAAAGAGTCAGCGTCTGCAGGTCAGAGTGCTGCTACAAGATAAGAGAAGAGGTCGGGGACCTCGCTGGTGCAGTGCCTCCTTTAATCGCCGTTTTAAGGACGCCTTCACTGCTTAACAGGTACTGGTCAAGGTTGGGGCTAGGGTAAGGAGCGCTGATCCGGGGTCTGTTTGCAAAGCAGCATGTAGCCACACAACAGTCAGTGACCCTGGGTGGTGAATTACTGCGTGTAGAGAACACTGTTTA
Source organism: Austrofundulus limnaeus (assembly GCF_001266775.1). Taxonomy (NCBI): domain Eukaryota; kingdom Metazoa; phylum Chordata; class Actinopteri; order Cyprinodontiformes; family Rivulidae; genus Austrofundulus; species Austrofundulus limnaeus. The sequence goes on from NW_013952494.1 coordinate 749,524, forward strand.
CCTGCTAGACAGGGCTATAGACTGGGGCTGCGGTGTAAAACCAGAGAAGGGGTCGGCACGTTGAACCCATCAGACGAGTCAAGGCCAGTTCATTAAGAAGTCTGTACTCAAGTGTGTTGTTTCTTTTTTTCGCTTTCTCTCATTCTCCCCCCACCCTTTCTCTCTCCATGCCTGTGAGAGAGAGAGAGAGAGAGAGAGATTCCTTTGGCTTTATCCTCAACCCAGACTGCTGGAAAACCGTGGCGCTCCGGATGCTGACCCCTCGCTTGGCCCAGCACAATGCTTTAATTTGGTGTGTTGTTTAAAGTAATTAGGAAGCCTTTTCCTTCTGTTTTCTTTTCTGTTCGTCTCAGTTCTCTGCCAAGTGCAGGAGGGGAAACTTTTGACCACGACTTCAGCCTGATAAAGACTCGGAAAAGGACTCCGAGGAAGCGGGAGAGGAAGTGGAGAACCACGGTTACCGTGTGTTCTCAGCGTGCTCAAACCTCCGCCGCTTCGCATGCTACAGTTCGGGGAAAGTGAAAACAAACAGGGACAGGACTCTGGGGATTCTTGCACCTGAAAGTGCAAGTTCAAGTACGTCTGTGCGTGCAAAGCCTGTAAAAACACAAAAAACCTCAAAATAACAAACGTTTACAATAAACTTTTTCTTTTGCTGCATGAGCCAAGTCTCGACATGAGATGGTAATATTGTCACTGAAGGACGAAGAGAACTAAATAATGAAGTAAAGGACAATTGGTTCATCACATTCAACAGTTAGGAGAGTGAAACTGCATCTTCAAGACAAGAGGGTCTACAATTATCGTAATTTCTTTCATTGTGTCTTCTGAGCTGCTTTTTATTCTTGAACACGACAGACACAGCAACAGGGAAAAAAAACAATAAATTTGCTAATCTTTGTTAATTATTAGCCTTGCAAACGATTTTCTGTCAATTTAATGCTCAGGCAGAAGCTACAAATACACCTATTTTGACCTGAACACATACAAAAACTTTTTTATGACTACGGAGCAACTTTCCAAACACATAAAATATCAGTGATAAATGCGGACACAAGAGTTCTAATCATTTATTTGATTGTAGTTGGGGAAAAAAATCAGATGGCAAAAAAAATAAATAAAAACACTCTATTGCACACACAATAGGCAGTATCAGCAAATATTGGACACACCTGCTTGTTCACTAATAAGACCTACACGTTGATGCCATTTCATTTGCCTTTTTCCCCAAGAATTTTCCCTTTAATTATCTCAGCAGCAGTCAAAAACAACTTCCTCACATATCCCACACCAGACAGCACCAGCACTCACAGCCCAACACAAAGTAATCTACACTGTCAAAGTGCAAGGTGGGCTGCACGCAGCAAACTCATTCAGTTGAAGAAACTCATACAGATGAGAGGAAATAATAAAGACATTCATTGGAAAGATGGTGAGCTTTGCACAAGTGCTCTTGTGATGAAACATATTCACAGCCATAGTGGCTTCTTGACGCAGATACAGATGCTGAAAAGTAGGGAGAATTTAGGTTAAAGTGTCTAAAACTACAGAGAAAAAAAAAACACTAAAAATAAATGAAAAAAGATGTCAAGTTCATGCAACAAATGTACTTTATGTTATTTGAAGTGACTTCAAGCATGCGTAAACTCTGGTGCCTCATTTTATTTAAGACGTGAAGTAAAGCTCATGTGCATACAAACCACAGAGCTCGGTTGTGTTTTAAGGAGGTGGCGATTTATTTATTTATTTATTTATTTATTTATTTATTTATTTATTTATTTATTTATTTATTTTTTATTCATACATTTTCTCAGGCAATGTCGCCATCTACAGGTGAGAAGAATCAGCCCTCTTAAATTTTAGTCTCATTCACAAATGGCTCACTTCACCCTTGAACTCGCCTGGAAACCTTTGTTTGGACTTGTTTACAGCATAATTTGAATATGAGCTTTAAGGAAGTGAATATTGTTCATAGATTAATGTGAGGTTTTATAGGAATGGTGTCCTTTTTGCTCATTTTAATGACACTTTAAATGAGAAATATGATAACAGGGGGCTTATAAACAGAGAAGATTAGCTCCGAGGACCTATTAGAACTACAGTGTGTGTCATGTACAGTTCACATCTAATTCCATTTTTTATGTGTAACATTACAATGACCGACAGCTATTAGATTTGGTTTATTATAATGACAGAATTTAATACGGCTTCCAAACCCAATCCAATCTAACCTAAAGATTCCTTAGGCAGAGATAAATATACACATTGAAGATGGGACTGCGAGAAAATCTGAAGTCTCTTAACGGGTTATTTCCGAGTGAGTCTTGGAAGAAGGCACTTATTAAAATTAATCACTTCATTGTTCACGCTCACTCCATAGTCCAGCTCTCTCCCTCGTCTTCACTTTCTGCACTCCAAATGTGGCTGGCCATGATTAAAACGCGTCTGTTTCTCCATGACATTGCTTTGACATCATTTAATTGGTAGAAGAGATAAAAAAATATATATTTAAATGAATTAAATAAATATACTACCAGGTAAGTGGCGTAACATAGCTCAAGGTGACAGCCTATTATTTCTCCCTTCTCTTAGGCTCAAAAGAAGGCAAAGAGAGAAATGTGAGATGCAGTGAGAATGCGGCTCCTTGTGTGGCAGATGGAGTTTTTCATTAACAAAAACTGGCAGATAGATTTTTTTTTTAATTCCGATTCTGCTCAAAGTTTGCAAGTGCAATTTAATCAAAAGGTGCGCTCTGAAATGTTTTCAGAAAAGTGTGCTTTCTCACTCTTCTGTACATCTGATTGGGATAACCAGTAGTGTTCCTTTAAATAAATAAAAAATACATGCCTGAAACATTTTAAGTAAAGTAAATTTTAAGTGTAAGGTCCCAACAAAATGACTTCAGTTGATTCCACTCATTTTGGAAGTGGGCTTTTACAGTTGAAAATAAAAGAATGGCGCAAAAATGCTAAACAGTGTCGAGGATACTCACAACATCTTGTCTTGTATCCTTCCCCGACGCGATAAGGATGTAGGTCCAGGCCAGCGGCAGCAGCAAAGCCAGAGGAATCATATAAATCTCAAAGTTCCAAACAACGATGACAAAGATCTATTAGGACACACATACACAAAACCAGAACTGTTAGAGAAAAAGTGCTGTGAGAATGCAGGCATTTAATGCCTCCTGATGGTGTTTGCTTTGACAATCTATGTCGGTGTGTGGTTTGGAAATAAAACACATTCAAACGCATTAATATGGAAAAAAAAATTTAAACCACGAGGAACAAAACATTGATGAAAACATGGCTGTTGAGGATGATTTGGAGCCGTCAGAGCTTCTTTCCTCCATGCCAATCATCTAGGAGTCTGAGGTCATGTAACATTTCAGATACAGCGCATCAAAGTTGACCCTTTGGAGCTCCAGCCCCAAACTCGAGACTCTGACCTCAAACACCCCGCAACCCAAGTCTCTAACCCTGTCACTCCAAGCCCCAATACCCTCTTCTCCTTCCCCAAAAGACTCTTATGGCCTGTCTCTAACCTCCTCTGCACCCATCTGCCAAAACCACAACCTCTACACCTCCCCTCTCATCACCGAACAAGGAGAGCACCATCTGAAAATTAACCTTTTCCTAAACCCCGTATTCTTGTTTTGAAAGAGCCTCTTTAGTGTCCTTCAGCACATTTCAGTGGTTGGGAGAAGATATCTGTGGGAAAGTAGAATTGCTAATGGTGATAGCTTGATATTTTCTCTCAGTATTGTGCCAATTGTGAGACAGCTTTGAGTCAATTATTGTAAAATAAAAAAAAAGTTGAGTTGGAGCATTGTGAGGGAATATCATCTGTCAGAAACATCCAGAACAAAAGAATATTTATTCTTTCTAATAGTATCATGTTTGAGATTTTTTCTTTATTATTATTATTTTTGTATTTATTTTCTAAGACTGATAAAACCTTTGCAGCAATTATAACAAATGATGAAAATACAAACCGCATCTAATGCTCAGTGTCCTCCAGCCAAACATATTCATGAAATTCAAGTACAACAAATCAATTATTTAACTAAATAAGCAACAATTTGAAAATAATTACTTTGGGTAACAATTGAGTTCGACGGTAAAGTTTTAAAAGTGTCAACATTGAGACTATTACTGTAAAAAATTATAAAATAAACCGATTCATTGCTTTGTGTAACAATTAATTTATCCTGTTAGCCGAACAATACTGACAAGACAGAGAGGAAGCTTCATAATCAACAATCAAATTGTTTCATTTCGCAGCGTGCGTGTGAGTGTGTGAGAGGAGCGAGGCAAACATCAAGCTCTTCATTATTTTTGCAGCCTAAGGTTAATGTGAGGACGAGGTTCAACAACAGCGTGTGAGCTGGGCTCATTCCAGGAGCAAAAAGACACCGAGCCGCTGCGATCCTTACAAACAGCAAACTCTGACCAACTCCTGTTTAAACTTTGGAGGAAAACGAAAAAAAAAAAAGTTTCAAGCTTCATGTAAAATGTATCACCAAAAAAACATTAAATCTCAACAGCAAAACAAATAGATACATAAAACATTAAGACATGTCCGGTTTATTAGCATAAAACTCAAAGGTATGTTTCTTCAAAATAAACCTGCATGGTGTGGTGCAGCAGCCAAATCTCCCAAAAGGATTCAAGTCTCAGCTTCCCTGTCTCAGACACACACAGTCCTACTGTGATACAGCTGTGTAAGAGAAACAAACAGGTTTAATAATTCATTATTGTGTACTAACAAGCAAAACAACTTCTCTTTATTCATTGCAAAAACATTTACAACACTGAAAGCATAGAAAATTTCATACAGACACTCACAAAACCTTCAGTTTTCTTTCTTTCTGTCTTTGTTTTAGTCTAACAAAAATTATGCTATTTAAAAAAATAATTCTCCATCGGCTGACAAATTATTTAGGAATCTGATTCGTGACACTGATAAACACCAGAATAATCTCTGACAAAACAACGTGCGATCGAGGTGCAAGAACTTGACATCAGCTGAACAAACAAAAGAGCTCACTTCACTTTAAAGCTATTCTGGTAGACTCTATAAATAACCGCACACTTACAAACATCTTCACGCAGATACGCAAGCGCTCCGTTCAAACGTGGGGCTATAAATATAGCTTAGAGCAGGCATGGATTGCTGTGTAAACAGATTGTCTGGTTGTCTAAATCGCTCGTATTATCATTATCACGCACCAGAAGAAAAATTAATTGTATCGCACTCTACTAGTGTTTACAATTAACTCGTAAAGCTTTTATGCTTCTCTTGTTTTAGAACCTCTTTGTGTATGTGTGTGTGTGTGTGTGTGTGGGAGCCTGGGGTTGTTTAAGTTGTCATTCCCCCTTTTTTTCCCCTCCGTCATTTGGCTAAAGTGGCTGAGGGGGACGTTTTGACTGGCAGCTAGAGAAACCGGACACCCGGGCTCAGCGGTGGCCGCGGCCCTGTATCGTCTTTGTGCCCACCGGCTGGACAGTGGGGCCCTGCGATGCCTGGACCTTTCCACCAGGACCAGGCAATAGCAGCCAGCCCCCCGTTGCGTCCTACTCCAGATAGGAAGCTTCCTCGCCTGGAGAGCTGGGAGTGGGAAGGAGCCCGCTGTGGATGTCAGTGACCATGGAAAGATGGAGTGGAGGAAAAACAGCAACTATAAAAACACATGAGATCAAATGGGTAAAAAAAAGAGAGACGTTCTAAATAAAATTCCAGATGTAGGAGATGGGAATAGATTGTAGATCACTCTGTGGTCACAAACCCATGTGACTGTTGTTTATAGAGGACATCTGAACAGAAAGGATGCTCGTATTTTTCTCTTTTATATCACTGAACTGTTATATCTGTTTGAGAATGTAAAATTATTTAACTTAAATGCATATTTATGTATGTACATATGGCATTGTATGCATTTATTTTAGAATTTAGGTTCAAATTTACAATATTTTTTCATTAGTAATCAAGTTTTAAACACTATGGAAAAGTTAGCTTTACATTTGAATGAACATTTACAGTGGAATCTGTTTTAAATAGACAAAAAATGTTCACATTTTCATGTTAAATGGTTAATTTTGACAACAAAACAAGTTGTGTGTGACAATTAAAAGCAAATCCGTAATAAAAAGTGCCAATTTATCTGTACTCTGGGAATCTAAATTGTCATAAAAAGAAAAAAAAGGTCAGCATTATTATTTCATTTGATTGTTTTGTGCTTTTTCAAACCAAACTATCACCTGTCATACAGCTAATTAAAACAATTTTTCACTTTTAAAACAAAAAATATTTATTTAAATAAAAAACAATGAAGTAACAGTTGAACTGGGCAAACTTCACATCTGAGCTAAAGCTGGAATTCAAATGACTCAAATGATTAAAATTAAAAACGTTAACAAAGTAAAACAACAGTAGATTAATTTGTGGCATTTCGGATAAAATATCAATACCTTCCAAACCACTAAATCTATTTATTTTGACTTGTTTCTGTTGTCAGATTTTATTGCTTTTATAATCATTGGTCCTTTCACTTACTATTAGAAGGCAAATCAAACAGAAGAAAATGGATTAAAAATGCTACCAAAACAAAACAAAAAAAATAAAAAAAATAATAAAAAGTTCTGAATGATTTATTCCAGGGCTTCGAGATGCATTACTGGTTTGAAAACACAACCCCGTGTCCTGGCGGCTCTTTTTGCAGCAGCACTGTAGGAGGGTAATATTCAGTGCTTTGGCTTACATTAACCACACACCAAGCTAACTTTTCCCTCCTTTGCTCTGTCTCAGTGGAGTGAAACTGAAGTTTGGGTTTCAGACTTCCCCTTTATCTCTCTTACATCAATTTCCATGCAGGCACTAAGCGATGCCAGACAGCGAGCAGAAGTCCTGTTAAGTTTGAGGAAACATGAAGGAGCGGGGAGGGGGGCTGGGGGGGTGTCCTGCTTGTGACCAGACTTGCTTATCATTTAGTGGTGCTAGACTGCCCCCTGCTGTTCGGCTGCAAAACAAAGCACTAAAATCTGATGTGTCAAAGGCAATCATCTTGATAGGACATTGTAAAACAAAATAAAGCATATGCCCACAATCCTACAGCTGTAAGAACAATCAGAAGTGAGGAACCTGAACGTGTGACTCCTGCACAAAAAAAGGGGCTTGTTTTCTGCTGAGTGTCTCCGGTGATTAAACCCTGACTTGGTATTCTGTCTTAGTCACGCCGCCATATTTCTACTACTAACACTCATTTCTGGTAAATGAAGAGAGAGCGGTGAAACGTGAAAGTATATCTTTCAAAGCTGTCCCTTGCTGTGGGCAAAGACGAACTCCCGACTTTAAAACTTTTAAAAGTTAGAGAGGCGCTTTGAAGAGAAGTCAAAGGAGCAATTTAAAGGGACCCGGAGTGGTGTGCACCGCTGACTGCTATGGCGTCTCAGCGCTGTGTGTGTGTATCAAACTGTCAGCCAGACATGTGCAAACACACACACAATCATATACACACTCGAATGGTTTCTTCTGTACCTGTCTTTGCTTTTTCTTTTACCCTTTTTTATTTCAGCAGGGTGAATTTTTATCTAAATGCAAAGCAGGTGATAGGTGCTCCAGTTTCCTCTAGAAGCAGCTCCCTTGTCTGGGCTCTCTTCCTGATAAGAGTCCTACTTTGCCTGACATAAAAGAACCCGGTATCATTTCCCCTGCCTCCTCAACAACCCCCAGCTCGCTGCCCTCGCCCTTCCTTGAGCTTCACAAAGCTGCCTCTATTTGCTCCCAATTCAGGGCCCAATTGCAGATAAAGTTACAGCAAATTTGTTTGGAGGAAGAGCTGCTGAGGCCTGCCGTCCCTGGGGCAATAACAGCCTTGTCTTGCAGGGGCCGTAGGGAGAGCTGGCAGCAGCGGGAGAACAGAACCCAACACTGCTCAGCCCCGACAATGGCCTCAACTTTCTGGTAGGCAGGGGAAAGGGAGGGAGGGGGTAGGATAAAGGAGAACAGGAATGGACGGATGGGTAGAAGGGAGAGATACTCAGCTTGCAGGTGTGGAGAGCGGAAGCAGACGCTTAACCCCGAGACAAGGAATGGAGATCCACACACACACACACACACTCAGAGAGAGAGAGACACCACCCATCATGCAGGACAGGAGGTAACTCCAGTACTGTCCATTGTGCCAACGCCTCAGGCAAAGCTGCCACGGTGGCTGATTCACTGCCGGGATGGGTGGGTGACAGCAGTGTGGGTGTGAGAGAGAGACAGAGTGAAAGGCTGGATGTGAGACTATGCAATATCTCTCTTTCTCACACATGCACACAAAACACACACGATATACACACTTATCACAGCTGGCACTAATGGGTGATGTGTACGTGCGGCTGGCATTTCAGGATTGGGCAGAAGGAGAGTAAGAGACCATGAAGCAAAAATGTGAGCATTTTCTTTGCGATGGGAGTGTTGTGCTGTGACATGTTGTGACAACTGAATTTTGATGTTCTCTAAAAAAACTAAAAAAAAACTCCAAATACAGTATATTTAAAAAGCCTAAATTTACCCCCCTCAGCATTGTTTAATTCTTATAAAGTGCACACATTTTGTAAGTTTAGGGGTTAAACTGCACACAGGTCCACGATTATAAAAAAAAGAGCCGTGTTGGAAAGTTTTGTGTAACATCTGCCTGCAAAGACAGCCAGACAGAAACAGACATGTGCACAGACACACACAGACCGATAATCACACACAGCAGTACACCTTCATGAATGCACCACCTTGGCCAGATGGCCCACCATAAAAACCCACTTAAAGAGATGAGTGAAGTGATTAAGAGGCCTCTCAAAGTAAGGGAGAAATGAGATGAAGAAATGGAAGGGGAGGGAGGGAATACCTGCGTGGAGGAGAGGCCCTAAATACTCCCGATGCTTTTAGCTAAGTGCATACTCCTACGTTAGCAGACTCCCAAAAGAATAGAGGTGGAGCTGAGGAGGAGGAGGAGGGGAGGGGGGGGGAGGCACAATGACACCTAAATTTCACAATTTCTATAAACTATAAAACACTTTGTCCTTGGCCTAGATACGCTCTTTGTCATCATCTGAATTCTCTGAATATGAGTGAGCACAATACGAACAGCCTGCGCTGTTAATCAGAAATACACCTTGAATTTAAAACTGTGCAGTTCTGAAAGCTGAAAAGCTCTACAAGGGGTGTGTGTGTGTGTATTTGCAAGATGCAAATGTGATTTCCAAGGCTGAATCTCCCTCTCTTCATTCACCATGTAAATTGTCGCATTTTTTAAGTGAATTAGATTTTTTTTTGTGAATTACTGGATGTTTTTTATTGTCTGAAGTATTTAGTTCGTTCTAAAATCACTATCGACATGTCCAGAGGAGAAACACACATTTCAGGCTCTCTCTCTCTCTCACACACACACACACACACACTCACACAAACACACAAAATGGAAAATGTTATCAGATCAATACCATGTCTCTTCTGACCCACATCTTGTGATGACAATGTGACCTGCTGTACAAACACACACATCCAGCCTCTGCGAAGATTAAACGGGTGTCAGGCAGCCAAACGCTGCTAATGTCTGCTGTGGAGACGCTTAATGCTCCCACGGTAAAGGGCCGGGGCAGGGCGGGTCCACCTGGCCTGTCGCTGCTTAAGTCGTGGACACTGAAGCAGACAGGATTCACTGTCTGCTGTGTCGTCTTCAGGGTAGGAACCTCCATGCAGCTGCTCGCTGTCCTGCAGGAGAATGTCTTCTTACTGATAGCTCTGCGGTCCAATTACATTTCACCTTTTAATATCAGACTCAAGTGACAGGCGAGGGCAGAAAAGGTGGGGAGGAGGTTGTTGAGTGAGGATGCTGTTTTTACTGTGCGCATTAATTGTGTTATAGTTGAGTTTTCTTTCTATTTGGACACGTGAGCGTTCTACAAAATAATATTAGAGCTAATTTTTACCATGAAAAGTGTTTACTTACTTGTAATCAACTTTACCACAATGTATAATACAGTGGTTTTGTTTTATTCAGTTTTTTTTCTAAAGATAAACAGTTGAAATTAAAAAGAACCTCTAAAAACATGTATGTGTGTATTCATTGTAAAAAACAAACAAACAAAAAAAAAACCTGTAGCCACAAGGTGCCCCGGCACGTACCACAAAAGCACAGATGCTCCTCTGCGGAGAGTCCCATTCGAAGCAGCTGTTGATGTAGCAGCCCACGTTGATCAGAAACATGATGCAGCGTCTAACTCGGTTGAAGTTGCGTAAAAGCAGCTGGAGGAGGAAGCGAAATAGTGATTTGTCGGTACAAATGAAGTTTTAACCTCTACGATGAGGTAGGTAGAACAAAGACGGCAGCGCTCTGTTATTTAACGTTGTGATTAGTTTGTTAAATCTTTATCAGTGGGCTGGCTGGTACCAAGAGCTCTCTGTTGGAAACAATCTGTGGCTGAAAAAATGGGATTAAAACACAGGATCCAAGCAATCTGTTATCCAGTAACTGTCTTCCCATACAGTAATAGATTGGCTTACGTAGATTAAATTTTATATGATAAAAATCAGAAACTTTAATAAAATAAATCACTATCAGATGGTAGGTCTGAACTCCTCAAGCCTCTCTTTGTAGAACCACAAATTTACAACTCAGGATTTATAGCTCTGACCTCACTTAGGCTGTACAGTTACAACATTACATCACTCCCAACGGCGATGCCAATCTGTGTTTTGTGTGCGTCATTTTTTTCCTAGAGTTCTATAATGGGTCATGAACCTATTATAGGATCTAAAATATACAAGATTTTTTTTTCAGTTGCCTCACCTAAAGAGGCGTAATGTATGTGAATGTTTTTGGACAGTGCCCTGAAGCGCCAAGTCATAAGACTATAAAAATAAACTGAACTGATTTATCTATTAATAACAATTTCTCTTTTTAGTTCTTGTGACATTTGACCAAAGACATGAAAAAAAATGGCTGCCAATAATTTCATGCACCGGAAAGTTAGGATCGTGTTTAAATGTTTGCGCAATGTTGCTAAAAAGTATAAGTTTGTTACACCACAGGTTTTTTTAAGTAAATATGAGGGAGTTTGTGTTCGGGAGTGGTTAGTTTTGACACTAGATGAGAGAATTTATGTTGTTTTTTGTTTTTTTTGCGTGATGCTTTTTGCTGCCAAAATGTGGCTTACAGTACAGTGTCCTGCTGGGGACACACAGACCCTTCGCAGGCTGCAAATCACCCATATTCACATTCCTCAGCACATGCTGCACTCTTTTTGGCTCATTATTGACATTACTGCCTAAATAGAGAACACTTCACTTTTCCCGAATTACATCAATCCTGTCTATTAAAGCTTGAAAATACTCCGAAAAGTGGTGAACTCGTTTATTAAGTCAAATGTCCTAATCACAAATATGAGTCTGGCAGGCAATGTGTGTGTATGTGTGCGCGCGTTTTTTTCCCCCCCTCAGTGTGTAACTGCCACTAAACGGCAAGCAGCAGCAGGGGAGCTGCTTCCGTACAAAAGAGCCCTCACGGGGCAATCCCTCCAAAGCAGCTAGTGACATCATCATTCTGAGACACTGACATGGGTCATCTCTATGAGTCAGGGGTGAAATGGGAGATGGGGAAAAAAAGGAAAAAGGAAAAATAAAAGGAGTGTTTGGGAGGAAGAAAAAGCACAGAGTGAGATAATATAGGAAAGAGCAGAGAGACGACAGCGGGGAGTAGATGGAGGGCTGACAAAAAAGGAAGGGTTGTAGGGGAGCTGCTCCGCTGCGCTGTGTACTGTGTGTTTGGGGAAGGGCTGTGCTCGGCTGTGCGTGGCGTAACATTGACTGCTGAGCCCGAACGGTCACTCATATGACACGTCTGATGTGGCCCAGCCCCTGCTATTCATCCCTTTGTGGTGCCGCCACACTGAGCAGCGTGACAATGAAGTGCAAAGCAGCAGTGGCAGAGAGGGCCAACTATAAGGATGGCCAATCTACTTATGCACCACAGAGCTGACAGCTTGACATTTCTATTCACCATTCAGAGTGGATGTGAGGTGGGGGAAAGAGATGAGAAAAGGGGGAGAGGAGGGAAGGAAAGAAAAAGAGAGACAAAATGCTGTTTTTCCTTCAATCATCCTGTTGTATCTTGCCTACACAGTTGTTGTGCTTTACAAGATGCCACTCAGCGGCGTTGTTGGTTTTTGCTTGAGACAGTTAAGCAGAAATAGGGAGGTGTATTGGTGGACACAGATAAAAGAAGGAAAAAAAGGAGTGACAGGAGATAAGCGTTGGTTGCTGATGTACCTGTTTGGACACTCTAGGCTCCTCCTCGATGTACTTTTGTTCGACGGGAGTCAACGTCCTAAGACCAGCCTTCACCTGGGGCACAACAGTGAACAACACAGAGTTAAAAGCTGCAAACGCTGAAGGGGGGGGGGGGGTCTTAAAAGAACTGGGAGCGAAGATGACAGTGCTTATGTCAAGGGCGATTTTAGAAGACGGCGCAGGCATAACAGCAGAGCGTGCACTGAGCGCGCCCCATGTCAGAGGGCTGGAGAGAAAGCGGGAGATGGAGCTGTAAGATGGCCGCTGTAGGACACACACACACACACACACACACACACACACACAC
>NW_013952494.1:762340-763787 GCF_001266775.1 Austrofundulus limnaeus
GGGGGGGGGGGGGGGGGGCAAACAGAATAAAGACAACAGCACCACAGAAGGGGCAAATGCTGGGGAGAACAAGAGAAGGATGAGAGTGAGGGGATAATGGTGGGGGGGGTAAAAAAAATCAGGGAGGAGGAGACTAAAAAAAAGCAAAAGAAAGACTTACAGCATTAAAAATCACGTCTATTTCGAGAAAGATGACCCCTTTTGTTGGCCCTGTCAGCTCCTTGCTTTTCAAGGCGTAGGCTTTGCGTTCTCCATTTTGGATCTGTGGGAGAGGGACATGACAGCCGTCTGTCTGGCAATACCCGGCTGAATCGGCTCCCCGGGCCACCTTTGAACCCCAGCTGCTGGCGCTGACAGGGAACCCAAAACAACTGTGGCAACTCTGACAAGTACCTGTTCATTACCCACTGCAGCTCGGCTCAGTCAAACAGAAATTAACTATCCTGGGGAATCATACTGTACAGCAAAGCACAGATATACGAGACACACAGTTCCTTCACAGGTTATCTATATTTTCACTACTATAAGAGACTTCTTTCACCACCTTTTTTTGTGTTTCTCTGAGTCAAATCTTTCCATCTATCAGCGTCATTTTCATCTCATCTCTCATCCACTTACTTTATATCTTCTCAGCTATCAATCTCTACTTTTTTTTTAAATAAAAACTTGCTTTTCTTCCCATATTTTTCCCTGCTTCCTGTCAACTCTTACTCTTTGAGAAATAATAACAGTGTCATCAGTGGAGTTGCAAAAATAACCTCTGCTTTTTATATCTTCCTCTGTTTTCATTCTTTCTGTTCCTCCGCTGTATGTTCTCTCTATTATTCTCCAGGGAGGTGAAAAAAAGAAACACACAGAAATATGCCTTTGACTCACATTTAGTAAAGGAATAGCCACTTTCCCCAGGAAGTCGGCGCTTCTGTCTCGGTCCTCGTCGTAAACGGTGACCTCGAGGACCGAGTGGATGTCCTTGATATTACTGGACCACAAACAAAGATAAAATGCATTTAATTAAAAGTAAACCTCAAAATGAAACATTAAAATATATATATATATATGTATATATTTCTTCTCAGGCTTCTTTAAATGTTTAAGACAGACAGAAAATTATTTTGAACGCATAACGCTACCAAAAAAATAGTATTTTAGATTTAAGGGGATAAAAAGAAAATAAATGTGTTTTACAGGTCACTACAGCGAGCCACAAAAGCTCAAACACATCGTACAAGATTTCTGCAAAAAAGAAAAACATAAGCATAAATAAGCAAAGCAGCTTGTGTCATTAATAAAAATCATAAAGTTTTTAAAACAAATAAAAAGAAAACTTCAGCTAGAAATAATAAAATATTTAGAGCTCTATTTTTGTCCCAATTAAAGTAAATTTAATTCTGCAGAAAATTTTAAAATAAAAGTTATTTTACATATATTTTTGTTGTAATTACTTCAT
>NW_013952494.1:763877-766728 GCF_001266775.1 Austrofundulus limnaeus
CCCCCCCCCCACTTCATGGATAATTTTTAAAGTTAAATTTCTAGTATTATACATTAATAAATACAGTATATTTTGTTTGTTTTTTTAGGAAGTGTATTTATTTAAAAAATGGTGTTCCACACAATAAACTGCAATAAGTAGCATGTTTTATTATTTTTGATTAATTTCTAATAAAAAAAGGAACCTGTGAAGACTAAAATAAAATACAATTACCATTACATATGTATTTAATTTAGTTTTAAACAATGTGGAAAAAACGGTAAAGTTAAAAAATATATATTTTTAAGCTGTTATGCTTGTGAGTGTCACAGAAACATGGGCGATGGCAAAGCCACTCACAAAGTGAAGACCTTGTTCCACTCAGGGTTGAGATTTTTGTAAACAGTGTGGGTCTGCAGCCGATCATTACTCAGCTCCACCACACAAAACGGGTCACTTTTACCTGCCAAGCACAGAAGAAAAGCAGACATGTTCAAAGTTTGGTTAGTTTAAACTTTTTTTTCTGGAATTCTAATCCATTCCCTAAAATCATTCATATATTTAATAAATATTAGATACTAGGTTTATCCGAGATTTAATAATAAGATTATTTAATTATTTTAGCCCCGGTTTTGCATGTATCACACAACGGTGTTACACCGTAACAGCTGCAAGCCATTTCTATCAGAACCCTGGGAAACATGAGCAACCATACGATAAGCTCTAGGACGACTGCACCCTGGGCGGTCGCAAAGAGGTGGTGGGAGGGAGGCAAACGGGAGAGGACTTTGAAAGTAAATGGCGGTGAGAACACAGAGGTCGACGTGGCTCTGAAAACCCGAGAACTTCTGAGCAGAAGATAAGGAGAGCTGTGAGCGTGAGGGAAACACAGCCGCTCCGTGATCAGTGAATGTGGGGCGAGCGGGTGGGATGGCAGCAGCAAGGATACAATAAAAATAAAAAAAGAAAACAAGGATAAAAGAAAAACACAACCACTGAATTAAATGATGGAAAAGGGGTAAAAAAAAATCTTCACCATGATTTCTGCTAAAAGAAACATATTTTTTAATATGGCATTTTTTTCACAGGATAAAAAAAAACGGTATTTCTGTGAGACTTTAAGTTTCAAAACATGACATCTGGTGCATGGATAATCATATGGTATTATTTTTAACTAATTCAAACAAAACTTACAGTTCAGAATTTACTTGTAAAAAATGTAAAGAAGACTAACAGGAATGAGGTTTGGAGGGGGATCACATTCAAAGTATTTCCTTTCTGTAAATAGCTCAGTCTGTTTATGAGTTTTTCATGTTTCAAATTTTGTTGTAAAAAAATTACATATATTAAAAAACGAGACCAAATTAACACACTTGCATCTCTTCCTCATTTCAATTTCCTCAAACTGAAAATAACAAAAGTGATCATTTAGACTTTGATCATTGTGCTTCATTAAAACCTGTCAGGAGCTGTTTGTTTATTCAGGCGTATCACTTTAACAGACTGAGCCAGAAAAGTTCTTTAAAAATTACATCACAAACAAATTTAAAGGGAAAATACCAACAATCCTAAGGTAATAGATGACGAGCAATGTTGCATAATAAAGCTCAATAAATTGGAGATTGAGTTTGTTGCTCCCCCGACCCTTAAAACAAAATACACTCGTGTGTGCGTGTGTGTGTGTTTGTGTGTGTGTTTTTGGAGAGGCGTGTGCGAATGTCATTGATTGGTGTGATTTTCTTCAAATGTTGTGACAAGGGCAGGACATTTAGTGGGTGCACAAAGTAAATGTCACTATGATCAATGCCGAGGCGTGGGTGTTGCCTTTCATATCTGTTTGTGGCGTTCTATTGATCCGAAGGGTTTCAAGTTGATATTGACAGCTATGACTTAAATGCAGCTGAAAACGAGATACATAAAAT
This sequence comes from Austrofundulus limnaeus, assembly GCF_001266775.1. Taxonomy (NCBI): domain Eukaryota; kingdom Metazoa; phylum Chordata; class Actinopteri; order Cyprinodontiformes; family Rivulidae; genus Austrofundulus; species Austrofundulus limnaeus. Next base: position 765,779 of record NW_013952494.1, read on the forward strand.
TGACAAAAAGGCAAAAGAACTCAACAGAACACTTCTGAGAACGATTATTATTTTTTAAATATACTAAACTGCTTTAAATTAAAACTCCCTTGGAGTTTGACTGATAGCAAAACTTATGTTTATATATTTAAACAAGTCAAATTTGATATAAATATCATAAAATCTTTCGATCCTTCTGTATTTAATGTGGACTTTCATCAATTATTCTAATGTTTCTCCCCCTCAAATCAAGTCGATAATTAAATTTAAACGCAATCACCCAAATGAATACGTGGAAATTATTTCCCTTCTCTTCCCCAGTTTATTTTTTTTCCCTCTAATATTCCATTTTTAATGACACGGTTGGATGTGTTGCCACAGAGAGCCAGTTGTTATTGGGGATGAACTTTCACCTTATTGGCCGCCAGCACCAGAGGCGGCTGTCTCAACCAATTACACGCTCGGGGCTTGAGCGCCACTCAGTGACCGTCCAGGTAAGTGAAGCTCCTCCTCCTCCACCCCCTGTCTCAACCCTTTCTACAGCGTCCCGTCTCCGTGACACTGGCAGGCAGAGGAGCGGAATCAAATTAATTTCCGAGAGCTCTGAGATAAGTGTGGAGGATGAACGTGGTGAAGAGGTGAGGAGGGAGAGCGTGACTGTCCCTCGGAAAAGCTTCGAGTTCACCGAGAGTTTACGGTCGGACGCGGAAGCGCCGTCGCCGCTCTCGTCTTGTCATTAGTCACAGGTTAAACTGTAAATAAGCCGCATGGTGCGCTACATTTCTCGACAAATCAAATAAAAGAAAATGTAAGCTTTGCTTTTACCTCGAAGTGAAAAAAAAAGTATCGAAGCATCTAGAGGTGCTGATGAAACCGCTGCTACAAGTGCCCGTGTGCGTGCGTGCGTGTGTGTGTGTGTGTGTGTGTGTGTGTGTGTGTGTGTGTGTGTGTGTGTGTGTGTGTGTGTGTGT
>NW_013952494.1:766738-780120 GCF_001266775.1 Austrofundulus limnaeus
TGTGTGTGTGTGTGTGTGTGTGTGTGTGTGTGTGTGTGTGTGTGTGTGTGTGTGTGTGTGTGTGTGCTACTATTGAAATGCTCTAACAGTATAGCATCCACTTTAGAGGGACGAGAGCAGGCACACAAAAGGGATTGTTGGTTTTAGAGACTATTTTCAGTTATCCTACTTGGGCTGGAGTGGAGCTACTCCACAAAAAAACACTCCAATTAGAGAGAGACGGCCAGGGAGAAGAGGGCGAGAGGAGGAGGAGGAGGAGGAGGAGGAGGAGAGAAAGACTGAGAGAGAGGAGACGTGCAGCCTGAATGGGAGCGAGATGGTGAACTCGCTCTGTCTCTCTGACCTCCTCTCTCTGTCTCTCCCTTTTCTCTGTCTGTCTGTTTGTCTGTTCTTCTGTTCCTTTCTCACCTTGCTCCTGACCCTCTCTTGGTCGGGGCTGTTAAAATGGGGTGTTCATGTGGTGAGGGCTCTTATGGGGCTCTTACCGAGCGATTGTTTCTGCCAGTGACACGCACAAAGACACACTCACACGCACACACACGAAGAGCATCGGACTCAAAACTGAAAGCAGACATTTTTCGCTTACTGTATTCATCTCGCTGGAAAATATTGTGTTTTTTATGAAGTAACAAATATGTGTTAGATTTCTTTTGGGTGCATATGTTCAGAATGTAAAACTAAAAGACATGTTTGTTCATTTCTGAGTATATGAGTTGTTGTTTTTTCTACTGATCATATGAAACAGACCTAATAGTGTATTTCCACGTATTGTCTTTAGTTGTAAAAAGAATCCCTGAACCCTGGAGTGAGTGATGAGCCCTACAACAAAGTAACCAAAGCGTTTCTGCTCGGAGGGAAACACGTGAACCAGAGAGCCATTAGCCTTGCACTTTGACTGCTCCTGTCGCTCCCTGCAATAACCCGAATCAACCAGCTCCGCTCTGTATTTGCTAATGGGACTGTGGATGTTTCAAATGGAGAAAAACTGTATCCCGCGCACACGAACACACGCGCGCACACTCAGTTCCTTCTCTCTTTACTAGATAATACAGAGTGAAAAACTAGGCCTGTCCACTGTAGACCTAATTAAAAGTAAGAATTAATGGAGAATAGAGGACTCAGGCAGAGCAAGCAGAGAAAGCACAGAAGGAGGGAGGAGAGAGATTTGTTGGTTCAAATGTGCACTTTTTCTCTATTATTCAAATGAGAAGCCTGCATCTTTGCAAAAAAAAAAAAAAAAACAGACAAATTTAGCATCCTGCACAAAGTAGACTTCAGCTCTCTCTTTCTTCTTAGGATTAGTATGCAGGATTGTTCTTGAAGCAAAATTACACCTTGGTTTTGCCTTTGGCTAGATTAATGACAGAAATTGTCCAGTGGCTGTTTGCAAAAATTACGCAAGTGTTTTATCTAACAGTAGTAAATAGCTCTTATGCTAGAGCATGAAATCAGCAGTGAAAAAAAAATAAATTAAACAACAGCAAATGCGTTTCTGTAACTGCTGTCTGGACTTCAGGTCGTTGCCTTACCTGTCACATCTGCTGCCATGAGTCCCTCGGCTCTGATGACCTTCACCTGCACCACGCCGACATCTTTCAAGTTGTGGAATGACCTCCAGAGACTCTGCAACATTACGGGAGCAGAGGTGAAAAGTCAAAGAGGACAGCAAATTAGCATTGAAGTGAAAGCCAGGTCAATAACCTGACATTTCATTAAAAGAGTAAAAGGGTAGAAAATGTCCTTTACCGCTCTTTATTTGAAAATGTAGAGCTGGCATTTATAGCCGAGTCAGACAAAAGGACAAATGGTGGGATTTAATTCGACTAAATAGCTGTGTGCCTGTTTGAAATACACCCCCCACCCCACAATCCTTGCACTTTTTAAATAAGAGTGAATTTTGAGATGAGGGAGAGGAAGATGATTCAAAAGCGACATAACAGACATAAGCACTTCGCATAAAGTTTATTTCAAGGATGCATAAACTCCATAAGATAAGGTAAACTTTTCAATGAACCCCACTTCAGAAGATTTGAACTGTCCCTTTAATGTGTCCTGTGGTTGCCTCAGATAGGGAGGGACTCTGAGAAAATTAGGTTGATATGATAATAGAGATATCATAGTGAGCTGACAAAATTGGTCAAGCACGACTGGCAGTGATATCATTGTTAAGAGGCAAGAACACACACACACACACGCACACACTGACCTCCAAAAAGTGTCTAAAAAATGAGAGGAAACAGTGTATGCATGAGGTTTTAATAACCAGTGGAAGGATGGATGACTGCAAAAGCTAGCTGGTAAATTTCGTAAATAAAGGCAAACCTTTAGAGATCGCTGGTCGGCCTGTGGGGCATACTGATACACAGGCAGACACACAAACAGCCCAGAACTTGTGATTCACGCAAACGCTCAGGTTTAAACACAAGCAATAAAAAAATACACCCTACACCGAGGCCAAATTGAGTAGCATGTCTGAGTGTCTTAAAAGCAAAGTGGAAATGCTCTTCACTTCAATTTATTTCTCTCTCTCTCTCTCTGGCAATAACCCCTTCCATCCCCACAGGAGTAATTATAATTTAAATTTCAGAGTCAGGGCCAGGCTACAGACTTAATTCATTATTACCAACTCTGTCAGACTCTGCCTGTTTCCAGCGATATCATTGTCCAAAAGCTCTCTAAAGAAGATGAGAAGGGGAAGAGTGTGTGAAAGAGAGGGGAAAAAAGAGGGGGAAAGAGACATACAGAGAAAGAGAGACGGGGTGGGGGGGGGAACTCTCGAGTTTGCGGTACGATTTTTCAGAAGATACAGGTCCTTGTGATTATTGAGAAGAGAGGCACCAAGGAGAGTCGAGAGGAGAGCGTGAGGGAGGCAACGGAGGAGGAGACGAGGGCAGATTATTGGCTGACCAGCTGTGTGATTAGGTTCAAACAACAGTTAATAATGCAGCTGTGTGGTCAGGGATGGACACTTCAGCTTATTTCTTCCTCTCCTAGTGACTCAAATGTGTCTGCAGTAAAGACAATTTTAACTTTAGTGTTTTGTTGCTTAGATTCTTTTTGTTTACATTTTTAATCAAACGCCTTGAAGGAATGCAGCTCTCTGCCTTTCATGCCAGAGTTTCATACTAAGATGAACTTGTATGGAGGAAGGACAGAATTCTAGTCATGTGATATTGCAAGGTGGTACTCTCAAACTATGTTTTGTGAATGATTCAAGTAGTTGTACATGCAAGTTCAATATCTTGAAAACTGAGTTCTAGCCATTTTGTATGTTTGCTAATGTGAGTTATCTTAAACGTATCAGGCTCATAAAAACGTATTACCTTTAAAGAGCCAATTAAATTTTGTTGAGAGAGAGTTGTTATAATCTTAAGGGGATAGAGATGTTTGTGAAACCTAAATTTCGAACCAGTTTGAAGGAGTGCTGTACTTTAATTCTGGGGATAAAGCTATTATTAATGGAATCTACTGTACACCTATGTGGAATAATCTGGAAAGTGATGTTTAAAATGCCAGATCAATGTGTGTTTAAGAGAATGATAAAAGTTGGTGTGTTGATGAAATATTAAATAGTATAATGTGTATTCATTCAAACTGTTGATCGAGAAGGATTTGTTGTTTTTGTTTTATTACTTGAAGATCACTATTGTTTGAGTTTATTGTTTTTTTTAAAGGGGCTGATATTCTAAGTTTTTTTTCTAATTTGGATGGAAATGTTATAAATAAATAAATAAATAAAAGTAAATTGGATGGACTACAAAATAAATTAGGCTATGTTCACAGTGCAGGAAAATGTGACTCAAATCTGACTTTTTCACTCCCTATGTGACCCATACTGGATCATTTTCAAACAGTCTGAACATGACAAATCAGATTTTTTTTTCAAATTTGACTCAGGCCTTCGGATACATATCTGATGTTTCTCAAAGTGACTGCAGTCTGAACGCTTACGTCCCATTTCATCCAACTTTTACATTTAAGAGGTGGGCGGATCAATCCAAGTATTTAGAATATTGATACCAAATCTTGTAACTCCTAAAGCCATCAGCTACAGAACAGAAGTCCAGTTGCTTTGTCTTTGTTCTTTTCATTTTTCATGTCAATAGAGACGTATGATGATGATGTTGGTCTCAGTCATGAAGTTACTGAAACAATACTTTAGCTTTCCAAAAATAAAACAATGCACTGGAGCAGACGGCAAAATGCTGGTTCAAATGTAAACAATGAACTAAAGAATACTGTCACATGATTAATTAATTGGCTCTGATCGCACAACTTCAGAATCGACTTGCTAACACGTAGCATCCCTAGGCTACTTCTGGAAACAGCGAGCTGAATGTGACGTCACATCATTTTCTGAGCATGCTGGTCGCATCCGTGCCATGAAGGGTTCACACTGGAGTCTGGAGGTCACATATAAAATTTAATGAACAATTAAGCATTAAGACCTGCAGTGTGAACGTAGCCTTAGTTATTTGCTCGGGCTGCTACCATCTTACATCTGTGATCTAATCACATGAAAAAGCGTTGATTCACACGCCTTGTGTTCAAATGATTATTTCTTGCTCTCTGTCCCATTTCTCCGTACAGAATTTGGGAAAAGGGCCTTTGTTTACTCTGCTCCATCCACATGGAACATGTTGCAAAAATTCTGGAAGATAACTGAACTGATCCCACCGAACACCTTTAAGTCCAGATTGAGGGCATTAGAGATGACTTCATTGAATTGCGAATGTTTTTAATAGTGATTGTTTGTATTGTGTTTAAATTGTGTAACTCTGTGTAAATGTATCCTTTTTGCTGCCTATTGGCCAGGACTCCCTTGAAAAAGAGGTTTTTAATCCCAATGGGACTTTCCTGGTTAAATAAAGGAAATAAAATAATAAATAGATCTACAATGATTAGTTTCTGCATCTTTCATTCGAATTTGTCCAGTTGTTCACAAAACACATTGATAGCAGACAGACACACGTGCAAACTTGGTGCAAAAACATCATCACCAGCTTTCAGCTTTTAGAATCAAGACATAAGACAATGGATTGAAGAAAAAATACATTTTGCAGAAAAAGTCAGGTATCACACCAACACCACTGTTGTAAATTCTGCGACGATAACACAATTTCAGTCTTCCTATTAAAACACAAACACAAAAGGTTGTGTGTTTTTTTTCTCTCCAACCATTCCTTAGTTCTTCACCCTTCCTCCCTCCTCCGCTCCCTGAGGGGACATGGGCCTCAATCCATGATTGCTAGAAAGAACACACCCATCCTCCATAAATTTTAAATCCTCATCAGAAACACAGGACAGCAACTGGACACACAGGCGTACAGACGGATGAAAAGACACCAAGATCAACACCCCACCACCAGCAGCACCACCCCCACCCCCCACCCCACATCTGCACCCAGGTGCGCCAGTGGGTACGAGAAGGAAATGAAAGGGAGGGATGAACAGATGAGAGAGGGAACACAAGAAAAATGGAAGGATGGAGCTGGCTTTCATAAAACAAAACCCGCTGCCCTGCCTGTGAGTGACAGCTTGTCACCGTGACATCTTCTTTCTGACTCTGTCACACTGCGCAGACATATAAACACACAAATGAATCAGAGCTGGCACAGGCTTATGACTCACTGTCATCTTTGCAGCATGTCACATTTCATCGCTGCAGAAGTCTAGAAACACACACACACACACAAACACACACAGAGGATCTGCCCTGCAGCCCTTAAATTCAGGGGACATTTGATCAAATGACTGCGAATGCTCAAACGTAACACTTTTGTAAGCACTTCTCCCTCGCATTACCCCCTTAGTCGGGATCGCTGTCTCCCGAAACGTGTTGGAGAAAACCTGTGCTGTGCTCATCCCTCACTTCAGCGCGGCTCAGCTCACTTCCTGCCCGGGTTGTGTCCTTTACAGCAGTGGACCAAAGTGGGTAGGAGAGGTGTGTTATGTCTGCGCATGAAGGTGGGTGGAGAAGTGGCACCACTTCAGTGGAGGTCACCATGTCCTCCTTTGCTAATCCACCCATCTTTGTGGCCACCTCAGACCCATTAAGAGCCATTAGTGTGTGTGCTCCTTTGCCATCATAATGCATAAATCTCTTTCTCTCCTTTTTTTCCCTCCCTTTCTCTGTCCTTCTTTTAGTTCTGGGGAGCACTAATTAAAGATGAAAGAAAGGTTAGCAGGCACTTGTCTAAAAAAGTGAGTGTATGACACCATGTCATATACTGTACATCCATGCTGAGAGATGAACTTAAATGGAGTAGGCGTGCATGCCGACCACACACACACAAACACTGTGTTTGTACGCAGAAAAGTCATCATTGAGCTGAAGAGCCAGAATGAGATGGATATTAATGAGCTCGGTGCAGCATGCGATCCCAGCACTCAGGTGTCCGTCATCAGTTCTCATCAATGGCCTCAGATTGAAATGGGGGAAAAAATAACAGCTGCCAAATTCGGCGCAGTGACCTCATCACGATCACACGAGGTTTGTCTAGTTAGGACGTCTGGGTGTGAGAGAGTGATGCGGACATTTTCCTAGCACAAAAAAAAAACATAACACCCGCCACCTTCATTTCCTTCGATTCAGGTCTCACGCAATCTGTTATCGCTCAAAGTGCGAGTTAGGAATAACTCAGCTAATATCACAACAATTTTAAGCTCAATATTTGTCAGACTAAGTTATAGATGTTTTGCCTGTACGTCTATGTGCAACGTTTGATTAGCTTTGATGGTCATATTTACTGTAAATGAAGTGACAGGCTTAAAACTGAGTGAAGAATGAACTAAACTTTTAGTGAATTATTCAAAGCAACATAAAACTTTAGATATTTTGTTTAAATTTAAGCACAAATAATCATATATTTTTCATAGTAAAACATAGTAAACTAGATAATAGTTATTGTTTAGTTGAATTGAAAAATAAAACAAAAAACCATAAAAATCACCTAATTGTCAAACAACAATTGATAAAAACACTTATTTGCATACACAAATAAAGAAACATTGGAACAATATCTTTTTGTGTGATTTTCTTTTTCTGAACTATAATGTAAGAAAATAGCTTGTCATTCATTTAAGTATGTAACTTTGATTTATAAAATGATAACATTTAGTTAAGAGAAAATATAAATCAAACATATAAAGAACATTATTATTTTGTTTATTATATTGATTAAAGAAAATAAAATGAAATAAAATGTCTCTTTACTGTTTAAGAAAACATGTTATGACTTTAACACGAACAGAGTTCTGTCTCTTTAAAAGGGGCCTTCTGAGGTCAGGGACAAAGACAGGTGGAACGTTTATTCCACCCCTAGGTGACCACTACACCTCCAAAAGGTAAATAGTTGTAGAAGTGTAAGCAATGATTACGTTTTCAGAGTTTTAATTCAAATCTGTCCAGTGGCTCATGAGATGGTTTGCTAACAGGCTGTTGTTGCCAAAGTTTGAAACAAAGATCTCATACTGATGCTCAGCTCTATTGTCATTCAAAAGCCATAACATGGTAAGAACAAACAATAGTTACCCAGGACTTTGCAGACTTGCTCAGCACTTACTCTGAGCACTACAATGCATTCAAAGTATGTGTTGGGCATGACTCCCATCTACTACCTAATTAAAAATTCATCTCAACGTCTGTAAAAATGAATGAGCTGTAGCCAATTCTGTGTTTGCTGAGATCAGTTACCTGTGGCAACCAACTTGGATCAGGTTGACTCCAAAAGTTAACTAGTTGTAGAGGTGCAGTCAGTGATTACTTTCTGAGAGGTTCATTCAAATCTGTCTGTTAGTTCATGAGATATTTTGCTAACAGACCTAACTGTCCATCGTCTTGAAAGCAAAGGCAATAATGTACATCTAAATAATAGAAATTCAAGTCATTAATGCACTTTCTGATCCACGCTACCACAAATGAATCTGGTCAGTGTGTGTTATCGTGGGACTAGCTGTTTCCTCTCTCTTCATTACAATTTGTAAAATTATCTGTTTTTTAAAACTGTTATGATAACAGAGTACTGATTTCCCCCCACAGACACATTCTGTTCCATGAGAGAGCCACTGATTTGGGGATGTGTCTGTAGGGGTGGGTTTGCTTATAAGGATGCTTTGTGCTGCACAGCTGACTTCCAGCAGATAACATCAGCCTGAAAAATTGTCCACACGTGCACGTGCACACGCACACGGGATTACACACACACACACACAGATTAGCAGGCTTTCAGCAGCACTGTTATATATTAGTGGTGGTACTTGGTCTCTTTGATAAGGTACACCTTTATTAAATTCTCCAAGTGAAAGAGTGCCCGTCTCGGGAAAAGGAATATGTTAATAGGTAGAGACCATTCAAGTCTTCAAACTGACCTCGCCGTGCCCCTCCATCTGGAAACCCCCTACTTTCTTCCCCCTCTCTCTCGCTCTATCTTTCCATCCCTTCATCTAAAAGGAAGGCCACAGCAGAGACAGACAAAGAGGACGAGTTTGCGGGGAGAGTGGGACAGAAATGGGGGGGCTGGAAGAGAGGAAGGTGAGGGAAGTAAAATATGTCGCCTTCAGCCGAGCAGAAAAACGAAGAGGTCCGCGTGAGTTGTGAGAGAGGTGAAATAGCTTTTTTCTTTTCATTTTACACGCCTTCCCCTCCCGACGCAACCCTCACCCTTTACCTCTCGCCCCCTATTACACACACTCACTCAGACGCGTTGCTCGCGCGCTCGTTCCCCTCCGCCCTCGTGCTGCTGGCTGCCGGTGGGAGAGGAGCGGCGAGGTTCTGCCTCGGTCTTTGAGCTCCCCCTTCTGATTCGAAAGAGAATCCGGCAGTGCGGCGCGAAGCGGTCGACCTCCCGTGGCTAGCCAGCAAGACTCCTCCATGGTTATGTAGGTCGCTGCTCTGATGTTTGGCCACAGGAGCTTACACTCTCACAGAACGGTTTGAACATCATGTCCAATAATCTCACAAGCACAACCACGGGAACACACACATACGAGCAGGTATGACTGCGTGCTACTCACAGGCCTCAGTGGTGCATCGTCTAAAGTTTCGAGGCGGGGGCTTTCTGCAACTAAAATCTATTGATGTGTGTGAACTGGGTGGTCTCTTTAGCAGGGATGAGAGGGTGAGCAAGATGGGGCCTGTAAGGGCTCACCCCGTCTGTCATCTTATTCTCCCGTCTTCCCCAAGCCGGGCAAAATCTCAACGACAACTGACCAAACAAACCAATCTGCATACAAATAACAGAGCCTGAGTATCTGCATTAAAAACAAACCAGCAGGCTTTTTTTTCTTTTCTCTCCACTGTGAAAAGAATTCACACGACTTTAACAGAGTGCTGCAAACAGAGTAACTCACATATCTCTGCATGATCTGGTGTCTCTCCTGCGGATCATCCAGCATGTTGACGGACAGGTCGGAGATGGAAACGGCGGCAGAGGCAGTGAGGGTGACCAGAAGCACCAGAACTCCTTCCCCTTCCTCCAGTGGCATGTCCAATTTGTGTGTGTGTTCTTTACTAAGAAGCGACAGGTCGATGGTACACCTAAAGCAAACACACACAAAATAATGTGCAGGCGGGTATTCAATATGCGGGGACCATTTCTGGCATAGACCCCTACTTGTGGGGACCAACTGGTACTTATGAGGATCTAAGCCTAGCTAAATGCTGTTGGTGGGTGGGGGTTTAGGACTAAGGTGTGAATTGCGTTTAGGTTAGATTTAGGGTCAGGTGTGTACCTGCAGGTTAGGTTTAGGGCAAGCGGTCAGGATTAAGCAGTAGAAATCAATGGAGGTCAGTGCAAAGTCCCCATAGAAGTATTAGACCATGCAGGCTTTTGTGAAACAGACTCTACAAACTACAAGTGCAGCTGTTTTGGGCTAACATTCAAATAAAAAAATGTATGGTTGGCATTCTCACTAATGCCTGCAAAGGTGTTACACATACAGGAAACTCAAATTCTCTTTCGAAATGATGTGTGTTTGTTTCTGTTTAATGGTCTCATTAGGAACTTGTTATAAATCACATGCTGTGCGGGAGCAGAGAAACAGCAACGCTCTAAAAATAGCAAACAGCAAGTAGCGAGCGATGTGTGTAGGATGTAAGCAACTGAAGACAACTTAGGCAAAGCTCACACACTTAATACCTTTTAGTAGGCACTTTAAGAGCGTCTGCACTTGACTGAATTGATTTTGTGTGTGTGTGTGCCCTTAATTTGTCTACAGTTAAAACTGCAGGCCGATAAAAATGAACTGACTTGGTTTCAGGCTTGTCCTTCAAAGCAAAGGTTTACTAAAGTGAATTTAAATTTGTACAGATTTATGGTTCAAAAGAAAAAATAAGGGTTAAAATGGAGCCAAAATGTAAAGAGACACCACATGTTCACTTTGGACTTAAATGACAAATACTCCTTGGTGGAAACTCTTTGTCCAAAACCAAAGATGACTGAGGAAGTCCCAGCCCATTCTGATAAAGTTTAGATGTTGTGTAAAATGTAATGAGAATGTAAATATTTGCAAATATAATGAACCCATATTTTATTCAATATTTTAATAATCTTGAGAAATCTGGACATTGATTGTGAACCTCAGGCAGCTCTAAAAACACAGGTCTGAATCTGTTGCAGACATCAGTTCATGGGCTAAACACAGTTTGCCATGCCGTCCAACTTGGAAAACTCTTGTGTGGGCTGATGAATCAATTTTTGAAATTCTTGTTGGAAAAAATGGCCGCCATAACCTTTGCAGTAAAAAGGAGAGGCGCCATCCAGCCTGTAATAAACACACAATCTGTGGTGCTATGGGATAATGGGCTTTGTCAATGGTGACCTGAAAAGGCACCATCTTTGCTGAAAAGTATAGTTTAAGAGCAACTAATGCTCCCATCCTTTAAAGAAGACTCAGAACTGATAAAAGGCTAAAATCCCACATCAGATAAGAATGGAACACAATTCCTCTGCAAAAAATAAATAAATAAATAAATAAATAAATAAAAATACATAAAAAATTGAGCAACTGGTCACCTCAGTTTCTCTGTTTAAATAATGTTTAAATAAGTGGGGATGCCTCATAGCAGTAAACATGGCCCTGTCTTGTCTGTTTTGAGATGTGTTGTTGCCATCAAATTTAAAATGACTAATTTCTTAGTTCAAACATTTGGTATTTGCTACATTCTGAATACATGATTGGTTTATGAGATTTGAAAGTCTTTGCAGTTGCTTTTAATTTTTGGAATCTGGGATCAAATGTTTTTAGAACAAATGAAAAAAAGTGACAAATGAAGATTACTGCACCTTCCCATGAAGTCATCCTTCTTGCCAGCGTCTTTGTCCCAGACTGTGATGTCCACAAAACCCCCTTGCTCATCGTACAAGTGGAAATCAAACTGTTCCCTCCACTGGGGGTTTAGTGTTTTGGAAATTGTCTGAATAAAGCACAGAAGGAAGTACATGAATTAGTCCTTAGGCCCACTTTTTTAATATAATCAAGCCATAAACTATACATTCACATGTTTAAAATATGAATAATTTACACTGTTTGATTTGAAAGATTTTGTAGCACAATGAAAGCCTTTTTTTTTTTACAAATACACACTGAAAGGTAACACCTTTTTTGCTGCATGAAGAGGCAAAAATGAATTCATGAGAAAAGTAAATTAGAATTGGAAGTGTTAGAGTGATAAGAAAGTCATTTATTACAGGCTGATAGTAAAAGTACAAACAGCGGGGGAGGATATCCGTCTGTCTGCAACGATATGTCTCCCTACAAACAGGAGGAAAGTTTTACTCCTTTACTATTGAGCAATGTTTAAAGAGAAATAAATAATGTAGACTTGATGAGGAAACATTTCAAATCTGACCATGAGGGATTATGGTGAGAACAAAATGTCCCCGGGTTACCTTGCTCTTGTACTTTTGGTGGCCCATCCTGAATTTGACATAGGGGTCGCTGAGGCCATTGGCGTCCATGGGCTGCAGGCCACGGCCTTCGATCAGACTGACGCTGACGATCCCTCGCCAGAGCTGGGCTTTTCTGTGCACATCTGAGAGACGCATGCTCTGATACTGCAGCAAACACAGACACACAGAATCTTTCTCACAAACGGGTAGATGTCGATGGAAAAAAAAAAAACGACACACTACACATACACAGTATGCTTCTATAAAACCCAAAACGTACATTTTGGCTTGCATACCCTTGTAGGAAAATGATTTAGGACAACATAAAGGCAGGCAAAACACAAATGATATCGACTGAACACAAGCTCATTAGATGTGTCAGAACATTACAATAAATTGTGGTGCGGTTTTAGAACGCCTGCAGCCAAAAACAGGGGTGGGATCATGTAATTGCCTGTGTGTTTTTGTCCGTCTGATTTAAATAAAACTCTACGAAAGTAATCCCTGAGCACACACCTAAAGCTGATTATTTTTTGGAGTCAACCCATTTCAAGATGGCCACCACAGTTGATCAATCTTAGATACAAAAATGGCTACACCTCAGTTTGACAGCTATTGAGCTAAAAGTGGCTGTAGTAGCTGAGAGTCGTTTCTATCATTAATTCGAAGCACTAACTGATTATGGAAGATTTTAATAAGAAACATAATGGTGGCAGGTGATATTTATTCCATCAAAAAATGTTAATTTCATTCAATCTGCATTTTTTTACCCAAAACTTAACCTATTCAGGAAAAACTGAAAATTGCCTCCAAACGTTTATAAGACAACCTTGCTTTTATAGCATACTGTTGTCCATTTGCATTCCCTCTGATTTGTTCGACAGCTCTGCAAATTCAGATTTGACAACTTAAGAGTCCAGTATCTCCCTTAACGGTTTCTTAGCACCTAAAGACCTGCTTAACTTCTCTTTGATTCATGTCAGCACCCTTCACTAACACTAAAACCATGGTATTTATTTGTCGAACAATTACAAATCCTCCCTCCATCTCTCGTTCCTCTGCCTCTCCCTCTCCTTCCTTGTTAGGCAGAGTATATTAGCATAGCTTTTGTTTTGCGAGCGCATTTCATTAAACTCTGAACAAACCCTGCCTCGCCTTTGATCTGGAGACAGAGCCTCTTAATTTCCATTCTCCAGACATGAAACAATGCGAATAGCTCCCTGCAACGAAGCTAACTTCCCTTACAGTAACTCCCACATCTTTCATTTCTCCCGTTCACTTAATATGCTAATGATGGGAGGTCACAGTTATGTCCTACCAGAATACAATCTATTGGTTTATTTTTATTGCTACATGTATTTTGTTATAGAAAACCAGTAGAACAGGCAACATGATCGATGATGTTCAGAGACTAATAGGTGCACAAAAAAGCAAAGAATCTAGTTTGAGCCAATTCTCATGTCACAAGTGGAACAGACAATTATATATATA
>NW_013952494.1:780175-781340 GCF_001266775.1 Austrofundulus limnaeus
ATTTAATGTTGCTCATAACAACATTTAGTTCTCTATATGATATAAAGTAAATTATAAATATTTGGTTTTAAATGGAGCTTCAGTTTGTTTGTTTTTTTTTTTTTACAAAAATGTCCAAAATTTGGACATCAAACTGCCTTAATAACATTGTCATATTACATTGAAAAACAAACAGCTAGCGTCTTCATGCACTTACAAACAAGAGGAAGCAGACTCTCAATCAGCATGCTTCCATTTCAACCAGACAGAAAAGTCACAAAAAAGGACATTGAATGGTAACACTTTATTTTCTTCACTGTGGCAATACGAAAAAAAAAAAAGATTGACGGACATAAGGATGTACAATCAATTAAACTCAAGAAACTTTCTTTCCTACTATCTAGTTATTAAAACATTTGTAAATGAAAATCCTCTGCTTTGTTTCATTGCTCACAGTATGAGTGCAGATCAAAGGTGGAAGAAACAAAATTACGTTTTTTTGTTTTTTTTTAATGTGGCGTGGTGTTGAGCCACAAATCCTACAGGATTTGGACAACTGAAAGGGACGAAGGTTTGCTGCCAGATTCTTATTGATATTTAATATCATCGTTAAAGCACTGATCCCAAAATATTGCAGTGTTTAACACAGAAACTAAAAATAAAAGAAAATGTCTGGCAACCTTGACTTCTGATAGTTAAAGCCAATTCAAAAAAAGAACATATTTAGTGTAAATAAATTCTACAACCATAATTGTACTTTTGTCCATTTTTGACAACTGTTTGAATGTGGAGTTAATACTATAGCCTAAAATGCCATTAATAGTAATTTTTTATTATTCTTATGTCAGGGAATCATCTCAGGACCCTCACACTCAGTGTTTATGACCCACAGAGTGGTCCTGAACCCAACAATAAGAATCATTGCTATAATGCGCTCAGTTGTTATGTGTTTTTCTTTTATGAAATGATGTGAAGACACATGCATAGAAAAAAAGTCTGATTTTTCTTTTCCTATAAAACCGCAAAATGTGCTTTACACATGAACCAGAAACTTTGATAAAAACACTCATAATGTATCTTGTTATAATGGAAGCAATTGTATTGAACTGCTTCCACCTTTGATGTGTACCTAATAGAAAACTTACCATAAAAAGTAACCTTTAGGTTTAGTTGTACTCCAGTAAAT
>NW_013952494.1:781360-784189 GCF_001266775.1 Austrofundulus limnaeus
CATGCCCTCTGCTCGTGCAAATACCAGCTTGCGGAGAATAAGATGGTAACAATGAAAACTGAAGAAAACAGAATGCAGGAAGTAAAGGAACATGGGAGGGATAGGGGCCAGGCGAGACTCCATCCATGTACCAGGACACCAGTGAGGAAGGATAGGTGAGGTCGGCATGTGGAGTTACAGCAGAGTCGGAACTTTGATGGGTCACATGCTGTTTTAGTTTACCTTACTGGATCGTTTCCAGTTTCTCCCCAAAAGCATGGTCTGCGGATGAGACAAAGCGGTTACAGAGCGCCTCCTACTGTCGCCTCTCAAAGCTGAAGGGCCAGAGGGTTAAAGGTCAGGCTGTGTATGAAGTTCAGCTAATAAGCTCCAGTGCTGGTGAGGGGAGTGGGAGTTAGATGAGGTAAGTGTGGCATCATGCAAGTTAACTCAGCAGGGAGTGTGTCAGCACTCGGGCACATCATAAGGTGTTGTGATTTGTTCTATAACCACACATGCACAGACACATATACATGTAAACATAGAGACTAAGCAAATCAAGTGCTTTTCTTAATGTATAACCATTTTTTATTTGATAAAATTTGAATTATTCTTAATTCGAAACATGAAAAGCACAAATGATAAATTTCTGATTTTTACAATTTTGCTTTATTGGTTTATTTATTTTAGTGTGCAAATAAATACGTTAAAACTAAAAATATGAAAATAGAACTGAATTTGTAAGATTCTAACAAGTTTGCAACTCAGTATTTGTTAGGACCAGCTGCCTTTTTTTTCAACATATTGAAAATTAGGTCAGTACAAGAATTAAACTGAACTAAACATAAAGCAGCCAAAGTCATAAAAAATAAGAAAGCTTGGTGAATTGTAAAGTATCACCTTTAAAAAACACAGGAAATCTAGTTTTATTACAGCAAAGCTATTAAAAAATGATGAGCAATTGAAGATTTTACTCTTTCCTGTAATAGACAAATTTACAAAACTCCAACATTGTTTGAAATATTTCAAAACAAAAATCAACAACAAAAAAAAAAAAAAAACTCCCAAAAATTCTGTTAATCAAATCTACTCGTTTCTCTTCCCTACCACTAGATGGCAGCAG
The DNA here is from genome assembly GCF_001266775.1 of Austrofundulus limnaeus. Lineage (NCBI taxonomy): Eukaryota > Metazoa > Chordata > Actinopteri > Cyprinodontiformes > Rivulidae > Austrofundulus > Austrofundulus limnaeus. The sequence continues at coordinate 782,463 of NW_013952494.1, forward strand.
AGAGGAAGTTCCTGTTTAACCTTGTGCTTGTTCTCCTCACAGTAAGAGAAATCCAAAATGATGCTTAACCCAAATAAAGTTTATTTGTTCTGTCAAACGTGGACTCTGAGCTAAAAACGCAGCAGAATTAAGTCATCAGATCAAAAGGAATAAAATATGTCCCTCATGGCTCTGCCATGTTCTGAGTACAACATGCAGGAGTCCAATTAGCCAAACAAATAATTGAACAGAAATAAATGCAACTTTCAAACATCGAGGGTGCTCACAGAGGCACAAAGCAACATAATTAGGAATGAAGATCAGTTGCTCTTTGAACACGTTACTTCTCCGCGCAACATAATTAAACTTGTGTTTGTGCATTTGTATTTGCTGACTTGTACAGTTTCCAACAACAGAGGCTGAACAGAGCCAGCACATTCCACTTCAACACTGCTTATGTGTTCCTCTGATGTGTGGCAAGGCAATTTAACAGCTAAAATCACTGCAGCTGAATTTGATTAACATACAACCTATTTAAACCTTATTTAAATATTCAGTTTTGTTTGGTTGATTACTAAGCAGGTGATCATTTAGAGCAGGAACAGGGAAATACACAACTCCAGAGAACATGAGGACCTCTGCTCATGAGGAAATATAAAAGAGGAACACACGGATCAGAGTCATTTTGAGTAAACTTCTTACAGCATCTTTCACGTCTCCCTCTTTTGGCGACAGGGTGACAGCAAGGTCCAGGGTGCCCAGGTTCTGTTCAGGATACTGTGGGTCCTTCAGGTCCAGGGTCACGTCCAGTGTCCTACAGGGACACACAGTCTGTCACCTTCGCATCAACTATCATCAACATAATGTACAGCACAAAGTACTAAACCCCTGTGCACTCACACTGCAGTATTGTACCAACAGCACCCCAATTTTTATTCTTTGCTTTAAAAGAATCAGACTTTCTTGTCATTGTCTTCTTGAAATGTTCTTCCTCAATACGTTTTTAGATTTTCTTTGGTGTTTGTCTGCTTTTTCACTCATTTTCAGTCCAGTTCTTGCACCTGACCAGACAGCCATGACAGCACGGTGTGCAGTGTGTGAACAAAAATGAGAAAAATGGACAAGCGTCAGGCCCCAAAACATAAAAGGCACACACAAAGCTTCCAAACACTCAAATACTTTTAATAACATGATGCTAAGACTATGCAATAGATATCAAAGTTACTTAAATATCTTGAGCCTAATATTAAACTGGTGTCTAATAGTTTATGAGGCTAGTGGGTGTTATACCTGCACACCTGTAAATTCAACCTGCACACCTGTAAATTCAACCTGCACACCTGTAAGTTCAATTTGCACACATGTAAGTTCAATCTGCACACATGTAAGTTCAATCTGCACACCTGTAAGTTCAATCTGCACACATGTAAGTTCAATCTGCACACCTGTAAGTTCAATCTGCACACATGTAAGTTCAATCTGCACACCTGTAAGTTCAACCTGCACACCTGTAAGTTCAACCTGCACACCTGTAAGTTCAATCTGCACACCTGTAAATTCAACCTGCACACCTGTAAGTTCAATCTGCACACCTGTAAATTCAACCTGCACACCTGTAAGTTCAACCTGCACACCTGTAAGTTCAATCTGCACACCTGTAAGTTCAACCTGCACACCTGTAAGTTCAATCTGCACACCTGTAAGTTCAACCTGCACACCTGTAAGCACATGGCTGAATGATTCATGCA
>NW_013952494.1:784344-823878 GCF_001266775.1 Austrofundulus limnaeus
AATAAATAAATAAATAAATAAATAAATAAATAAATAAACAAACAAACAAACAAACAAACAAAACAAAACGTAGGAAGCCAGTGTAACATTAGAAAGTTTGGCTCCTTGAAAACAAAAAAAAAATTATTAGCCTCATATATGCAGGATGACAAAAGATTTTTGTGCAGGACTGTGAATCATACTGAAAAAAGTAAATGTACTCCTGGTGCAAACATCTTTCACAGAGGCCACTTTGATCCATTAAATAAAGAAAACACATCAAGTAAACTTCAAGAAAATCAAAAATAATTAAGTGTCCCAGGAATCTGTGGCAGTGAAACAGCTGGCAAAACATCTAAACTCATGAACTGCCTCACCTAAACAAAACTGACTTGTTTTGGGGTTGAACCAAAAATCTAACTATGATTTGTTTTAAAGTCCCTGGTGCTAAAAGGTTTTTGACACGTTCTTTCAGACCTGATGTCATAACAATTCAGATTTTTCTGTACTGTGGGCTAAAACTGTGACATTAACCCAACACTGGTATTCATTTTATTTAATTCTTTTTAATAGTTCTTTAATATTTACAATAACTATGACAAACAACAACAAATTGCTTGGTGAACTTACATAATGTTGCATTTTGGTGACTGAACTCTATAATATGTAAAGTATCTGTATAACTGAGTTCTTGTTGAAGTTTGGAGGACAGAAAGGAAACTACTGAAGTCTGCCACTAGAGGGAGGCCACAATCTATTTTTGGTTGTCATATTTACAGGATTATTAAGATGGTGTTTGACCAACTATGTGTCAAGAGAACCGCTGATCTGAGAACAGAATCTATAACTCTTAGCCTCATTAACTAATTAAATTGTTTTTTTTTAATAATTTTTGCATATTACTTCTCTAAACACCCCCCTCACCAGGGAAATGTAGCTTACAGGACAACTTTTTTACACAATCAGCTAAAACTGATGAAATAGTTTAGATGAAATAAAGAAATTCAACTGAAAAAATGGAAATCATAATTAAAACAAGACAAGGAAAAAAATAATAAAAACTTTGGCACCTCTGATGTTCCAGAGACTCCAGATAGAGATATGCTGACCCCATGAAATCATCCTGAAGTCCAAAGTCATAGTCAAACACCTACAAAGAGACAAAAACCAGTGACTGTCAGGGAAATCAATCAACACTACCTTAATTGTTGTTGGGCACGTTTTTTACACCAGCTTCTCAAATTTGATCTAGAATTAGAGCTCATCTTCAGAAGGAATACAAATTTTACTAAAACACAAGAGTAAAGACAAGTTTGGACTTCTGTGGTCAGTATTTATAACTTAAGTGCTGTAGGTAGAAAATGAATCATTTACTCAAGCTTTTCTGTTTCTTTGAAGAAACATCGAGATGAAAATTCCAAAGATTAGTACTGCGATTGAACTAATACTTTTAGGTTTAAGCCAGTAATTCTTCATGACATACTTTAATGACCTAGGTTTTCATGACATGCTGTTTATCACCAGATATGATTAAAGTCAGAACAAGATTTGCTAACAGTCATTCTTAGATATCACTTGTGTTTATCTTTGTGGTTTCCCTTGACCTAGGATGAAATCTTGCTAAGATGACATAATAGTGTTTGTTAAACTATATATATATATAAATATATATGAGACCTCTCAACTGTCTTAGAGAGGCAGAAGCACAGAGACAGGAGCAGAGAGCAGGGGGACAGTCTGATGTTGTTCTCTGTGTTCCTGTTGTTGCAATAAAACTCAGCTGATCATTCCATGGACCACCTTCATTCTTGGACCACGTATTTCTGTCTTTGTTAAATAAATATTTCCATAACAAGTACTATTAACATTTTGTTTAAAAAAATTCAATATGGCTTGCTAAAAATAATAAACCATAATAAAGAAGAAATGTTCATCTCCAAAAAGTTCAGATGAGTTTATTTATATATCCATTCACAACAAAAACAATTTTTGCAACCTCACAAAAAATATAAAAAAAAATTAAAAAAAAAACAACAACAGCAAAAAAAAGTTCAAATGATAAATCCAATTCAGGTGTCCTTTTTGCAGTTTATTTCATAAAAAAGAAATGCCAGGAAACAGAGAGAGCAAAGTTAAATTTGAAGTTTGAAAACACCGACTGGCAACAGATTGAGGAACATGAATACAGAATACGGCACAGTTTGCCCGTAAATTAATTAATTTTATACAATTTAACAATCTATAGTGTTCTGGACAAGCAAAGACCCTGTGCAGCCATTGACCTTGATCTTAGAGATGGGGTTATGAAAAAAGGAGACAACATTCTGTCTAGGGATGTATGTGTATCAAGTTTCATTAAATTATCTTAAGCAGATCAGAAGTTATGGACAAGAATGTTTATGTTTGTACAGAGACTATACCATCATACATCTGCCTTCAACCGTTTAATAAAAAAGCAGATGAAAACCCTCATTTGACTGTGAAAGACCTTGGCTCTAATAAAATATTGAAGCATCATTCTACACTAACACCTGCAGATATGAAACTCAACCACAGCAAAGCCTGATTCAGTCTTGAAACAGATAAACCTGAGAGTTTTGGTAGCAGCTGGCAGCATAACAGCAAACCTCCTCAGTAATATGAGATTTTCCCCCCAAATATCAGTTTGAGCTACAAGTGATTACAGTAACAACAACTGTAAGATTGACTGTAAAAAGAGTAAAAGCTACAAATTAAGACAAGCATTTCATCAAAAACTATTGACTAAAATTTGTGAAACTTGCCAAAGGAGATCTCTAAAATTCTGATAAATCTGGGTGCTTCGACTTTGTTTTGTTTTCTGCTTGCAAACTATTAGTGAATAAATTAAATAAGTTATCCTTCAGGGAAAAAAATACTGATTATTTTAGGCTAGAACATAAATGAACATAAACCTAACAAATAGAAAGTAAGAAAGACAGTTTTCAAAGTTTGGAATCTGCTGTACCTTGACATAAAGAGGATCTCTCAGAGTTTCCACCAGGAGGCTCACTCTCTCATCCCACACTGGGTTCAGGTTTTTATGGATGGTTTTGCTTCTGAACACCTCTTTCCCCGCTATTTTAAACTTCACATATGGGTCACTGGTCCCTGAAAAAAGAGGATCAAACAACAAGGAATACTGTTAGATAAAAACCAAAACTACCAAGACCATTAGACAATAAATAAATGAAACATAAATTCACTGGGGGAAAAGTACCAAAGTTATAAGTGGCATGAATATAAAAATCAACCAAATGAACTTTTTTTCTGTTAAATGTTGTGTATTAAACATATCTAAAAAGTCAAGTAGGTTCTCTGGATGGGTTCTTCTTTGTTGAAAATGTTTCGTCTCTTCTCCAAGAAACGGCTTCAGTCCGAGGCGTTACAGGTAAACTCAGCGTAGAAAAAAAAAAATGTTTCAGCTTCTATGAAACTCCCGCAACGTCTGAGACTGAGACATCTCAGTCCAGGAAAGCCTATCTGCCATCTTTCACATCCTCTTGTGTGAACTGTACATATTTATCCACATGGTTGATGTGATCTGTGAAATGTTGGGCTTTCCGGGGGGTTAATTTTAACCCAGAAGTCATCAACATACCTGAACCAATGGCTCAGCGGTGTTCCTAAAAAAGACACTAAAGCTCTTTTCCACCTCCTCCATGTACCTCCTCCAGGTTTGCAATAATATGAGATACTGGGGAGTCCATAGAACACCCATGTTTCTACCTGCCATCCCTCACCTTGTCCACAAAATCCTAAAAATGGTTTAAATACACAAATACCATAGAATTTATTTAAAGTAACATAATAATCAGTTTTTTTTCTCTTTAATGTACACATGAAATATAAGATTACACTACTTTGTAATTTACAGTATGTTTGCTTGTATTACTGTAAAAATTTAATTCAGATGATGTCTCCATTTGACCACTAGATGGTGGCATCGATCAAAAGTTTAGGAGGTTCAACTTTATTGCATTTAGTTCATGCAAGCATATAGACATTCCATTAAGTTGATAATCCATACAAATTCAAAGTGCACAACTGTTTACATAAACAGTATTGTGAGGAAAACATAAGCATTTTATCATGAATTTCTATTGATGATGACCAGGACAGGAATATACCAACATAGTTCCTAATTGAGCGCTCTCTTATTTCATGCAGTCCTATTGGACAAGGTCTATTACATAACTATATATAGCAAACTGCTTTGGCAAACAATGAGAAATGAAATACGCTTATCGAGGACTTTGTCAAAATGTTGGCCTGGAGGTTAAAAAATTGCAAAAATATGTATGACAGAATATTACATTATTTCCAGGTTTGGTTTCATTTTTATTTATTTATTTTTTTTCACTGAAAATAAACAGAACAGAAAGGATGACTTGGTTTTTTTCACAGAGGCCTACATTGCTGCCCACACATACTATACCAGGGATAACGTTTTAAATTACATAATTATGTTTCTTAACGTTAAGTGTACTGACTCTAAGATTTGTTAAGTTTAACACATGCAGGTTCCAGATGTTCTATTCTGTACACACCTCTAATGAAAGTTCATAGAGGATTCTCTCATCTGCTGCTCTTGCAGAGGTTTCTGATATTAATTTTTATTAAAGAAACCGTCTAAAGACCTTTTCTATTTTTGCAATGAAGCCTTTAGGGCAGAACATACATACTGCTGTTCGAATTTTGGATCCCTCAAAGGCAAGATTAGAATCTGTGATAATGAGGTTTATCAAATATAATCTATGTTTACAAGAAGATGAGTATAACAGCATTATTCTGTGTGAATGTGTGTTTTTAGCGCATAAATCTCTGTTATCACCCACCCACCGCAGCTAAAGTCATTAGCAAGCAAATATCAGGTGGGACCAAAAATTCCAATTATCAAACCAACCTGAATCCTACACACTTCCCGAAGCCTGTGACAGATTCATTTGAGTTTTTTCTTTTCTTTTTCTTTTATTTTTCTTTTGTTTGTTACCAAATGTAATCTGATCTGTTGTGTTAGGCTACAAAGAAGTTATCTGAAGATAAGTTTGGGTTAATAAAAGTCTCAGTGTTTGCACACATATCAGTTCATTATAGCATCTCATTAACCATAAAGAGTTTCTCTTACATAATGTTTGGTGCTTATTAAGGTCAGTAAATGAACAGTAATCTAAAAAGAATGTTTTGTGTATGATACAAAAACAATAAATAAAATAAATAAACAAAATAAAAAATAACTACATTGATGCCAGTCAAAAAGTAGGAAAATAAAAAGCTTCTGTATAGGATTAAAATATATGCAACAATAATTTTCTCTGTACAAGTGTTATTAGCCAGAATCAAAACAAAAGCATGGCTTTGTTTGAAATGGATTTGCTGATTTTCAGCTGCCAGCAAGCTTTGATGTGAGAGCAGCATGAAAAGTGCTAACAGTGGCCCAGTGGGAAAACATGTCCTTTTCTTTACATCAAAAACATCACATGCTCATGTAGAGCAGCCAGAGTTACTTCACACACACTCTTCTCTGCCAGGGTTTAATAGGCTGTTGCCCTTGACATCACAGCAGATTTGACTTGAGGACAGAAATGGGATTAACTGACAACAAATATAATCAGGACTGAAGCTATTTTTGTGTGTGTGTGCGCACGTGTGCGTGCGTGCGTGCGTGCGTGCGTGCGTGCGTGTGTGTGTGTGTGTGTGTGTGTGTGTGTGTGTGTGTGTGTGTGTGTGATAAAACAGAAAACTAAAATAGTCAAGCATGACAGATGACATAAATTGTAAAGTGTAAATCTTAGAATAAAAATACAACAGAAATAAAAATAAATCTAATATTCTAGCATCTGACATATTGCCTGCCATCTTTCATGCCAGCGTTTTAGGCCTGTACCATCATATCTTAAGAAATGGTGGAGTTGTTAATAAATCTCAGTTACTGTCACAAAAAATTTTGGCTCATTATCTGTAAAACTGGTTGTGTTTTTGGTCATTTGTGTGTAGGCTAACGTTGAATGGCTTTCTGGGGCATCTTAAATTGGAATGGATAAAAATAAATCAGTTGTAGATCTAATTATTATTTTCTGAAAATTTATTCAAAGTTGTTCATGAGATATTTTTCTAACAGACAAACAGGATAGACTCCAATAGTTAACACTAAGTTTTATATATATGCTCAATAAATAGTAGCACTTAGTGTATGTGTTGTGAAAGACTCTGCTGAAATGTATCTTGGTGCAATATGTAAAATCGTCAATTTGATTGTCTTTCAACTCCTGTAAGTTTAGTTAAAAACCATCCAGTGGTTCATGAGATATTTTGATAACAGAGATATTTTGATAGCAGACAATCACACACAAAGACACAAAACATCCGCCTTTAACATTTGGCGAAAGGCAATAAAAATGGTTCCACACCACAACTTGGGCAGAATCAGCTTCCCACCAGAACAACAGGAAGTCTTTTTCTATAACGTGCTGTCTTTCTGAGCCTCAGCAGGTCAATATTCCCCGGGCGCACATCACTGACTCAGAGTCTCTGCATCCCACAGTGCCAGCTTTATGGGGCCATAACACAGACAAGCTGAAGAGTATGAAATGGAAAAGGCTTCTGGTGTAGGAGGGTGACTGAAAATGAGCGAGTTGGGATTACAGTGGAGGGAAGAGACAAAGGAAGTGCCTTTTAAGAACCCACCCGCCTCTGTGTCGTGACACGCCAGGTATTTTTAAAAGACTTAAACACGTTTGAAGACTCCTTCAAGAGACAAGTGATGTACAGTTTGTACCAAAATGAGGACTGCTGGGCGGATAGGTCAATAAGACATAGACACTGTAAGATCAATAAGGTCTACAGAAAATATTTACCAGTGACGTAAAAACCTAAAACTAGATGGAGTTCAGCACCGTGGGTTTAATGGATTGGTGCACCCCGGGCATTTCTCTGCCTTGAAGTCAGAATGCCATGAAATAGAAGTTCTGGGTTTTGCAGGGCTCAATATAAAGAGAACATGTGTCCCAAACTGATATATTTAGTAACTGTTGTAGGTGCTGATACGCAGCCATGGAGATAATTTTATAACTCCCTGTTGAGTGGCGTTAGTGCCAATACTTTTACAGTACAGAGAAGAAATAAAACCAGTATGGTCAGAAACAGGAAAAAGATTGCAAGTAGGTTTAGGAAGTGTTGATGTAAAAAGTGAAGGAAGGTAAAGAATGTAGTGTCCTGATGCATCTCATTAATCCAGGTAGAAAAAATCAAAAAGAAAAAATAAGTAGGTCCTCTGGATGGGTTCTTCTTTAGTGAAACATTTTGTTAGCCTGGCCCTTGCCTTCCTACACAGCTCCGCTCAATTCTAGTTTCCCTTCACTGCTCCGTCTGGGATGTCTCCCATAGACAAGGATTTCGCTGGAAGATTTTTAGCCGACCCAATCAAAGAACAGAACGTCAATTTTCTGTGCAGTGTCTGCTTGCAGTTTATTTTTACCTGGGCCAATCAGCAAACAGAAGGCGGAGTTTTGAAAGACGTCGATTTTCTGCGCAGTGTCTGCTAGTTAGTTTAGCAATGCCAGTGGAGGAAGTGAATGAAGCCAGCCGTGTTGATAAGGCTTCCAAATTATGTGTGTCAGACAAAGCAGCAGCTCTCATTTACAGTCGTCTCGTTCGGCTCGGTACTTTTCTCCTCTCAGTAGGGTTGTTTACAGCACACGCAATTTCCAGTTAGCTTCTTAGCTTAGCCTCCTTCACAGCGACATACGTTGCGGCCAACCAATCCAATCATTTTAAACTTCAACAGAGGCCACGCCTCCAGCAAGAATCGCTTCTCTATGGCCGCGAGTTCAGACCCACCCTCGTACGAAGCAAAGTGAAGGACAAGGGTCTCGTCTCTCCTCCAAGAGACTTCTTCAGTCTGATGAGTTTCAGGTGAACTCAGCCTTATAAGCACTGCCTCCACATGGTGGAAAAGCAGGTAAGTCACATGCAAAAGAGAGCCACTGCCTAACATTAGGCTTGATTAGCTCTATTTAGTCACATGCAAAAGAGGAAGAAGTCTGAAGAAGTCTCTTGGAGAGACGAAACGTTTCACTGAAGAACCCATCCAGAGGACCTACTTATTTTTTTTTTCTTTTTAATGAATGTAGTATGTCTAAATATCTAGAGTCTTGAATAAATGTGGTAAGAACTTAATAGTCATTTATTTATTAAGGGTATTATTGTACCATGTTTGCTTTTTTAGAAAACACAACCATTGTCTTCTGCCACTTATCCATAACTGAGTCATGGAATCAACAGGAGAGAAACCTTGACATCCCTCTCCCCAGTGACACTTTTCAGATCAACCTGGGGGAACTTTAGGCGTTCCCAGGCCAGAGAGTGTACATAATCCCTCCAGCTAGTCCTGGGTCTTCCCTGGGGAATCCTACCAGTGGGATGTGCCCGGAGGTGTCCAGGAGGCATCCTAATCAGATGCCCAAACCACCTCAACTGACTCCTTTCGATGCAGAGGAGCCGCAGCTCTACTCTGAGCTCCCCTTGAGTAACACAGCTCCTCACACTATCTCTAAGGCTGAGCCCAGTCACCCTACTAAGACGAGGGCCAACCCTGACAAAGTCCAACCTGTTCTGAGAATGAGTTCGACTTGTGCCAAGAATACGGACACAGCTCGTGCTTTGGTTATACAGAGACCCGATAGCTCTCGACAGCAACCCAAACACCCCATACTCCTGCAGAAACCCCAACAATGAAAGCATAAATATCAAGTCAAAGTAAAACAAATCTAAATACATTTTATAAATAAACAAGTCATGGGAGCAGTAGTTGCAGCAGAGATGTCTAGACTTTTTCTCCTGACCTGCAACAGTTTTATTTTTCCCTCACAGGGCCTTACTGACTCAGACAAACCCACTGTAAAGGTCACACGTTGAGTTGAAAAGTAAAATCTGTCAAGCAGCTGAATTCTAAAAGTCTTTATCTTTTTCCAATAAAGATCATTTTGCAGCATTGATCTAGCATCCTTGGTTGAACACCCCTTGGATATTACACATAACTTAACTTACATTTACATTTAGAAAGTAGAGTTTACATCTTCAGTCAAATTCTGACTGCTTCTTCCAAAAACTACAGATGTAGAATTCCAATTGGTTAAATTCAGACTAGTTTCTTTTTTCCCTCTATTGGGACATCAAGAGCCAGTAATAGTTTGTTCAAAGACCATATTTTGCCTATGTGCACCCTAAAAAGGAAAACAAGGCATGCCCAAGCCATCAATGAGGCAAAGCCCGACCTGAGCCTGCACCAGGATCACCAAACACTTTACCTTTTGAGGCATCCAGAAGTCATTCTTACCGCATGCTCAAACCTCCTTTTTCTCTTCAAGAGTGAGTCTGAATACAACAGGATGCTCATCACAGCAGCTTGCTTTTTCATTTGCAAATATTCATCAATCACTGCTAAACACAGACATTTACATTTGGTTAAAAAAATGTTAAAGTCCAGCAGATAGCAGGCAATTAACTCTTCATCTAGCTCAGAGCCATAACATAATACTACCAGTCAGAGAAGGCAGAGTCTGTGTTATTTTACCTTGACAGAACGGAATGATGGATCAGGAGGAAAGATTGACCTTAACACTCGACATTTAGTTTATTTGTCACATAAAAGTTTCAGGTTGTGGTCACCCAGACAACAAACAAGAGCTTTCAGTGAGCTCAGTTGTGAAAGCAGAAAACAGAAAACAAAATCACTCCTTAAACAAACTCTTGACTACACAGAATTTACGATGGGCCTTTTGGGATTCAGATCAAGGCATTTGTCTATTAATTTTGTATGATGCTATTAAAACCAAGCACAGACTGACGTGACAGTAGTCGAGAACAAAAATAAATCTATTCATGAGAGCACACAGCAGGTAGCTTTGCCATGGGTGTGGTACAAACACACATCTAAGAGCCCGTGGTGGACTTCTTTTTGTAAGTGGCTCTTTGTCTTCCTGACAGCATTCGAGAGCACGATCAACCACACGTTTATCTCTTCTGAGCAGCTAATGGGTAACAACCATAAAAATCATTCTCTGAGTCTGCTTGAAAGTAAGCCAGTCCAGACTCTGGAGTGTGGAATTAAATACGCAATACATCAATTTTCAAATGTGTTCTCAATGACTTGTAATAGTTTGCGGCCAGCGAGGTATGCAGCTTCATTTTGATTAGACAAAATTGAAAATCATTGCTTAATGTGTATGTATGTATGTATGTATGTATGTATGTATGTATGTATGTATGTATGTATGTATGTATGTATGTATGTATGTATGTANATGTATGTATGTATGTATGTATGTATGTATGTATGTATGTATGTATGTATGTATGTATGTATGTATGTATGTACTAGACTTAAAGATTTATACATCTATGAGAACATGTACCCATAATGGTGGGAATCCATATTTTGTCTAACAAGACTAATACAGTATATCTAGAAAAGTAAAATATTAATGATATTATTTGCAATTGTTGAATAGCTTGTATATAGAATAGTAGTCATGTGAAGACTGTTTACAAAGTAGTAGCTAACATCTGCAACCCTATGAGACACTATCTATGATATGTGTGTCTGCTTAATAAACAGCAATCTGAAACTCGTAATAGCACAATATTAAACAATAACAACTCAATTGAAAGTTAATATGCAGCCCTAGCTGTAAGGACATAAATTAATTACCGGTAACACTTTTACAAACACATTGCATTAAATATGGCATACTTTTTGCATCACTTGTTCCATCATGTTCTCTGGTTGAATGGTTGTTTTTTGGTTTTATTTAGGCCTCAGGCAGGGGAAAATTTGTTTGCATTGATTGTTATATCCATGCAATGCAAACAGTGCATGTAAATTAACCTTTTGCTAATATTCTGCCATTAAACCTTTTTGTACTTTGTGTATTCATAAACACCTAAAAGTCACTCAAAAATAATCATGGTACAAAGTTATTTTTTCTGTCCTCTCTATTGTCCTCTCCACTTTTTCTGGTGTTAAATTACTTCTTTTCTAAGTTGAATAATATTCCATTTATTTCTGTTTCTCCCCTCCTGCTTTCACATTTCAATTGCTTCATAAAGTCTCAACATGCAAACCACAAATTGATTATTATTATTTTTGCTGCAGGTACTTTGAGAATAAAAATTATGATCTGGACATTTTCTCATATATGCTTGTTTATTCTCCATAAAGCCTCATTTTCTTCCCTCTGCAGTGAAAAAGTAGTTCCATAAGCGTGGCAAAAATGACAAATCATCTCACAGTAATGTTTTTTCTCGAGTACAATAAGAATAAATTCAGGATGATCAACATGGAAAAACATAAAAAGAGAAGTTGGTTTCAGACTCGTTTTTTTTAAATGTTTTTGTTTTTAAGCCAACATTGATGCAATGCTGTCTATTAGAGGATTTTATAACAGCTTCTTCATTGCAAAATCTTTTGGGAGCTTACTTCATTTTTGACCACTTCTCAAACATTCAGTTTTGAAGACTTTAGAAGTTTTAATGAGGGATCTGTTAGAGGGTTTGAAAGTGTTACAAGGCCAGGACAAGTAGAGGTCCAATTAGGAGAAAGAGGGCTTGAAAATGACCAATTATATTGACTGAAAATGTGATGTACGAGTCATTGTAGGGCCAAGCTGAAACTTAATCGAGACTAATGCTTTCATTTAAATGCATGTGCTGTTCTGGGAGTGAGCAAAAGTAGTGTAGGAAAAAAAGTGCTTCCCAACACTCCAGACAAAGTCCCCTGAGCAATGACTGTCTATTTTCACACATACTGCAGAAAACTTGTAAAAAGAGATGATAAACCGTGGTGCGTAACTGAGATCTCCCAAGTACTGCTCAGCAAGACTTGGAGAGATCTTTAAATATATAGGCTGAAAACAGCAATCAAGTTAGTGACTCAACAACTTAAACAGTTTTAGTTTTTGGTGATACTAAATTTTGCACTACTTTCATTTCAACTATTCTTTGACCAATATTTTATGTTAGCATGTTGAACATGGTGGAAATTTACACATTTTGTCTGACATTCCTGTCTGCTTTTTGTAAAAGCATACTGACAAACTTTCTCTTTTTTTTCAGAAACACAAACACCATCTGCTCTTAAGAGATGGTATTCAACATAAAATGTGCACAGCACTAAAATTTAAAATTTAAATGCTTTTTACCCTTATTATGTTATTTTTCTATGAATATAAAAGATTTACCTCTTAGTCAGTGTGCAGTAAATTAAAAGATGTGCTGTACAGTCAACAGCCAAGTTGCTAAGCTCACTTTGCGAGAGTTTTGTAATTCAAACATAATGCAAAATTTAATGCATATAATGCAAAATTGAACACATAAAAAAAAATAAAAATAAAAAATAAACACCAAAACGGTTAGTGAATCTGGGTCTGAGTGCAGAATATTTAAATCCTGGCTCACATGTAGAAATCTAATAATTTCATTACCGCACTTAACATTTAATAATGTGTTTTTCACACATCAATTCCCTTTTTTTCTCAGGTGTGTTGCTTTTCAAACTAATCAAATGCCATACTTTCTAAAAAAAAAAAGATTGCCTCTTTGTTTTCCTTTATGAGCCAAGGAGGTTTTTTATTTATTTATTTGTTAATAGCAGCATTAGTGTGGACTATTCATTAGTGACAGCCCCACACATCTCCACATTATACTGTCTCTGACAGCAGGACAGGTGTGATGCAGTGTGATTGATAGTGACTACAGGGTAAAATATAATAGCATACAAAAGTCGTCCTTATTCACATTAATGTCTAAAACAATTAATGTTCCTGCTTCCTCATGCTCATCATCACTTTATGGTGCTCATTCCACATTCATGATTCATAACATCCTGTGTCAGTGCAGACCAGAAAAATGGCTCTGAATTATTTATTGATAATATATGAGCAGGTAATTATATTTCAGCAGACAACAGTGTGATATGATCCTCTAAAAATAACTGTCAGACCTAAATAAAAAGTTTAAATCATGTTCTAAAAACAAAGGAAACACATATATATATATATATATATATNTATATATATAAATCATGGATTTTAAAAATGACCTAGAAAAAAAAAAAACCAGACAAGGACTCTTGTATGTCTTCCTTGCAAACCAGAGGAAGGAAAAAACACATGCAAGAGCCTGAGTTATACTAATAAACATTATTTTCTAAAGAGGAGCTGGAGGCAAATAAAAATTAAATTAGGATCTAACCTTGTTCACTGTTTCTGATAACATTGTTATTATCAAAGCAGAATGAATATGAATGAGAAACTAACCGCTGATAAGATTAGGAAGCAATCAATAATGCATAATAATAGGGAACTGGTACTGACTTAATAAAACGGTTGATTTTTATAATATATCAAATGAAAACAAGTCAGTAAAATAATGTGATATTTAATTAAAGAGCCAGTCTGTATTCTCTACATCAGGGTTTTTTATGGTATACCCCTTTACAGCAAAATAATTTTTCCAGAACATAATCTTGATAATTTGTAAAAGTATCTTATATTCCAAAATAATTTTATCAAATGAAATATGTGTCAATAAATACATAAAAATCCAAATTAAAACTATTTGCTAACTTTCTTGGGGAATTATTGAATCACACTTAAAAACTGCAAGATGTCATACTCAGAGTTGGTCGTGACACAGCCAGTCAAACATTTTTTATGAACTCTGCAGTGGCGGCTGCTCACTGATGCTTGTCATGAGCTGTGAATACAGTAGATGTGAAGATGCCATAAAGCCAGTAATAAAGCCTTCATTCAAGCTGGAGCTGCAAACCAGGAACAGATTCTCACTTAAACTCTAGATGCTGTGTGCGGCTGCAAATGGAAGCATGCAAATGTGTGTGTGTGTGTGTGTGTGTGTGTGTGTGTCCTTGTTTTTCCTACATCGTTGGTCCCAGTTTTAGCCCCGCAACTTCAGAGGCTGATTTTGGGTGTGAGGGTTGGGTTTAGGACCAAGGTGTGAATTGAGTTTAGGTTAGTTTTAGGGTCAGGTAGGTACCTGTGATGTTAGTTTTAGGGTCAGGTAGGTACCTGTGATGTTAGCCTTAGGGTTTGTGGTCAGGGTTAGGATATAAAATTACCAAAAAATGAAAGGAAGTCAATGGACGGACCCCACAAGGATATAAAAACAAGTTCGTGTGTGTGTGCGTGTGTGTGTGCGTGTGTGTGTGCGTGTGTGTGTGTGCGCGTACGGGTTTTTCCTACAACATGGGGTATTTTTTACAAAAAACAAGCAGCCAGGTGGGGACCGAAGTGAATTGTGGGGACCACTGTCAGGTCCCCACAGGTCCAAATGCATGTTACAGGTGTGGGGTTAGGTTTAGGACCAAGTTTTAGGTTAGTTTTAGGGTCAGGTAAGTTTCTGTGAGGTTAATTTYAGAGTATATGGTCAGGGTTAGGCTATAAAGTCTAAAAAACATGAATGGAAGTCAATGGAAGGTCCCCACGGGGTTGAGAAACAAACGTGTGTGTGTGTGAGCTGTCGGATTGTGTGTGTTGTCAAGACTGACGGATGGTTGCAGCTCAAGGGGTTCCCATTACCCACAATGCAATCTGCTAAAAAGAATGTGTTGAGTAAGGCTGCAAGGACAAGGCACTCTATGGGAGGATAGTGGCATTTTATGGTAGCTGCACACCAGATTCAAACTAAGAGAAAATACAGACATTTGAAATGTTTGTAGCACAGTGCTAAGAATCCATTTTTAAAATTGCATTTATCCCAAATGAAATACATCCTATAGGTTCCAAGTAAAAATGAAAGGTATGAGTTACTATAAAACAAAAGTGTAAAAGCTGCAGTACACCAGACTAGATTCATAAAATCAAACTCTAAAGATCACAGAGGATGCAATGTGTGAGTGTCTGAAATTTTCACTCTACAAAAGTAGTCAAAATTAGATTGGATTAGCACATGTACAAAAACATAACACATTCAGCAGAAAAAACTACTTTCCCAGTGTTTGTTGAGTGGGTGAGTGCTTAAAATTTTTTTGAAATTGTTGAGAAAAAAATTACTGCAGGCTCTGTGCAAACAGATGATTGATGCCATTTGGAAAACAAACAAACAAACAAAAAACCACATCTTGTCAAACATGTACTGCATGTTCTCTGCAGTGTGACCAGCGAGATGAAGGGTCTTTAATCAAACATCCTAAAGTTCCAAGATGCTTGTCGTGTGCAAACTGGAGTAAAGAGCTAAAAAAGCAGGCAGACACAATATTCTCCAAACTAAACAGTCTGGTGGCTGCGTGTTCAGCATCAATGATGAACATGTGAGCATGCTACATAAGGAAAATAAAACAGTTAACTGTGAGTTACCACCTGTGAAAAATATCATTTTGATAGAAATTATATTTATCAATGTGTCGTATTTTACTGACCAAAAAAGACACTATTTTTGCACCTGGCATGGCTGTGATTCTTGCAGCACAGAATACTTGATCATGTCACCTGCATCAGCTCCAACTGCAGACAAATGAAAACTGGACACTTGGTGAATTACAACCCGATGCTAATTTACCTTACTTGATAAACCTTCTCTTCTTGTTTTGCTAATTGATTTGGATTTTGTCAAAGGAGTCCTGACTGTCCGCTCTCAACTGTGGAATAAATTGGTTTGAAAATGATTTGCAGTCAAGCTGAATATTTTCGTTTATGTGCAGAAAAGACTGGAAAAGGGAGAACCTCTGTCAGGCCTCAGAGTACTGACAAGCTTCACCTGGGGTACTTTACTCGGGGCAGACAGGGGTAATGCGATTTCATCCGAGGTATGACAGCTAAGACAAGACTGGCGCTCGAGGGAAACAACAGGATATTGCTGATAAAGGATTAGATGCAATTCAAAGGGAAGTTGCTTGACAGCTTTTCAATGCTTGGGCCACAGAATAAAAACATAAGAAAAGATGCAGCAGAACAGAAAACACAATATTAATGTTCTGACAGTACCACTTTACAAGACTTAGCATAAATGTTGTCTTTTTTAAAAAAGAAAATGCTTTGTTCTATTCAGTCAATGACAAAATGTGTTGAAGTACTAATAAGACATTGTTACTCAGACAATAACAAAAAAAAAGCTCACTATTTTTCTGTTATTGGCCTGTGTTTTTATCTGTCCTTCTCCCTATAATGAGCCTTGCTGATGGGTTCCCCACTGGACAGGTGAGCTTGGTACCTCCAGGCTTATTATGGGCAGACAGGTAGTCAGAAAGTGACCAGGGCAGCTCAGTCTGATCTCATGTCAAGGTAACTGCAGGAGCCACTAATGAGACTTTGTCATCAGTTACTGTTCACTCAGCTTTTTGTGAACATTTCTAGAATAGATGGTCAGCCTTTGCACTTTGAAAGGTCTTCATTCTGCATTTAAAGTCCTAAACTGAAAATGTTGTGGCCATTATATTTATAAATACATAAAGTGAATGCCAATGTCTGCTCAACGGACATATTTTAATATTTAAAATGGGCACTCAGGGTTTTTTTTTTTCATTTAGTATTTTTTGTTTTCATTTCAAAAACTAAAACTCTTTCTGCTTCTGTTTATGGAATGGATGGAATGCTCACTCCGGGTCGTGGATGGGGGTCTCAAGTGGAGGAGTTTCATCTGTTTTGTTCCTGAGTGATGGTAAGATGGAGGGGGATGGATCAATGGACAGGGGTCTCATCCTCAGTAATGAGGGCGTTGCTTCTGTTGATCGGGGTAAAGAAAGTGCTGAGTCGAATGGCAAAGTTCTCAGTTTACTGGTCTGTTTACATTCCAACACTTACCTATGGTCATGAGGCATGAATCATGACCAAAACGACGAGATATTGGATACAAGTGGCCGAAATGAGCTTGCTTCGTAGGGTGACTGGCCGGGCTCAGCCTTAGAGATCGGATGAGGAGCTCCATCATATGAACAGGAGGGGGAGACAGAGTACAGCTTCTGCTCCTCCACATCAAAAGGAGTCAGTTGAGGGCATTTGATCATGACGCCTCTTGGACGCCTTCAGAGGTGTTCCGTGCATGTCCCACTGCAGGAGGCCCCAGGGAAGACTAAAGGATCTCTGGAGGGATTATGTATATTCGGTGGGAACGCCTTGGGGTCCTCGCTGAAAAGTGCCACCTGGGAGAATCTGGGTTTCTCTCCTAGACATGTTGCCTCTGTGACTTGACAACAGATACGCGGCAGAGGTTGGAAACGGAGACTCTGTTTATCACAATGGGTTATTGAGTAAATTACAGTTTTGTAATACACAAAGTAATCAAGGGTTTGCTGTGGAATCATTCATTTTTCAAGATCTAAATCACATTGATGAATTTGAAACATTGATCTCGATCAAAGTTGAATTTCTGTTTTTTTGTTTAGATGCTTAGGGAATGGACTGCAGTAATTCAAGTGATTTCAACTTACAGTTTGATGCATGGACTAATTACTAATTACTGTGTAATTATGAGGCCGTCTCAAATTGAAAAACCTTGATGTGAATAGATTTTGGTGAAAAGTTTGATAGTAACAGAGTGTTAGACAGAAAGAGAGGTTTGAGGCCAGTTTGACCAAGGGAACATGGGGACAAGAACAACCACCCTGCAGTGTGGCCTTTACAGTACACCTAAGTAAAAACTAGGAGTATAGCATGACATAGAGTTAACTCACTGACAAAAACACACTCATACAGATGGAAGCAAAATCTGATTAGTGGAACTCAAACAAACAAATAAATGTGGTTGAGTAGTGGGAGAGAACGATAATCTGTTTGACTACAATGATTACATCAAGAAAGGTAAAAATCAGCAGAAATTGTTTTGATGTTGGTTCTTTAATAGCTTCATAATAAAATGAAATACTGAAAAAAATTATAAAAAAAGGTTAGTTTCTTTAAGAATGTTAGAGCCCAGCTTTCTGCATTTTGTCCATTGGTGGGCACCAGCCTGCTAAAGTGCGAATCCGCTAATTGCGGACCTAAATATTTCATTTATGCTTTAACGTTCTTACTAATTTTTATAATTCATACGCGGATTTGCGCTTTCTAAAATTAAAATGCAGTCCCGCTAGTAACTAATTATCAACCAGTCATCATTATCTTGAACAGCAGAAGGTATGGCTGTCAATGAATCACAACGCACATGATCAGCACCCCTCCAAATAAACACATTTATTGGGAAGGTATACATCCTTGCTGACTGTTGTTTTCAGTCACGGTTCTCATTTTACAGACATTTCCCACAATGCTTTGCGTCTGCTTACGTAGCAGGAATGCAATGGTTAGAACTATGTGACCAGGTGAAAACAGTTAAAGTTTGTAATCCATACTAAATTTTGTATGTATTGATTTATTTTACTTTACAATCAGAGCTCCTTTTAAAAAAAAATTAAGTTTAAACGCTGGAGCTCAATACTTGATGTAAATGATCGACGTAATTGGCCATTGGGGTAAGCTGAAGGGACGCAGAAATGATTTAAAGACGTTATGCTGATAAAGACAGACATCTAGTGGTCAACTGGAGCAACAACAAAAGTGTGGAAAACTTTAAAATCCAAGCTCTTATTTTGAAGTGAAAGACAATTTCCTGTATGGAGTGTTTTCGTTTCCTGACACAAATCAAATCCGTCATGTACCCAGAATGCATTGCTTCAGTTTTCCAATAAACAGTTTTAAAATTACTTTACTGATGCTTCTTTAATGAAAAATCTACAAGAAACAGAAGAAAAAGACAAAGAAGCAGCCGAATTAGCAATCCTCAACAACTTTTTAATTTTTATCCCAGGAGCCAAAGGTCTCTTTCATGAAATCACATCCCCAGCAATCCGGTTGTAGGATTAAGCTGTAAATGAGTTTATACACCCCCAGTTGGCAGTATCATGCGTATATTGTACATGAATTATTTCCAGCTAATGAGTGTCAAATTGAATTGCGCTTGAAAATTACCTTCCGCTCGTTTGTCTATGGCATAAGCGCTTTTGAAGTTGCAGATCTAAATATTGAAATTGCAGAGCTAATTTTTGGATTAGCGCTGCCCACCACTGTGAGTATCAATAATAATGCATTGAAAGAAAGCAATTCAGCGGTAAGAAGACACAAAGATAAAGTCACTTCCATTTGGTTGGATAGATTAAGGTTTAAAAAAGTTCTTCAGACTGTCTCCCCACATTAGCTCCTATATCAATGAGGTGGCCAGAAAGTAAAACCAATTTCCTACCTGTTCGATCTCGAATGGCGAGGTTTTTCCCTTTCTTAAGAACAATATCCAACTGGTACATGGCTGGACATGGAGGCTGAGGCTGGGACTCAGCATTACTAGACGCCACAATGCTGATGCCCTGTGAATTAGAAATTCAAACGGTTACACAAATTTAAGCCAATCAGTATTTTATTAATTATTAAGCCATTTATTCAATAACAGAGAAAGAAAAAAGGGCATTTTTGCTCTTTGTTAGTTGGTGTCTAAAATGTTAAAGATGCATTTGCTGCTAAAAACAATACATTGATTAAAGCAGAATATACATGTTAAAGTTGATGTTTGTAGATTATCAAAAGGGAAAAAATTGTATAGGTCCTCTGGACGAGTTCTTCTTTAATGAAATGTTTCATCTCTTCTCCAAGAGACTTCTTCAGTCTGAGAGTTTCAGGCAAAATTCAAGCTTTTAAGCCCTGCCTCTATGTGACTGATACTCACATCACATGCTATCGTTCACACCTAATTAATACCTATTGTTAACAGGGGGTGGAGTGATACTGCCAATGGTAGCGCTGTAGGAGGGGGACAACTGAAAACGGAGGCCTCCACCTCTGTTTAATGATGGACGGTCTTTCTTCACAAAAATGGCTTCTTTTACTTCTCTCTCAAACCAACGTTCCTCYCTATCAAGAATGAGAACATCCTCATACTATACAATGTTTTTCCTTTTGATTTTTTACCTGGATTACTGAGATGCATCAGGACATTTTGTAGATTATGTTTTGTTAAGCAAACTATTAAAAAATACTGAATACAGGCTACTTCTGCTGGAAAGCTCTAAGCATGCAGACACTTGGTCAGTTCTATCTCTTTGGATTTGCATGTCATGTCATGCTGTAGCCTGGAGGTCAGAGCTGTACTTCACTCCAGTGTCCCCTCAAGGTCTCTAACTGTGCAGCTCATTTGCAAGCCACAAGATAAACCAAGCTATGCTCTGGTATTCACAGCTGTCTTAGTCTTTGGCACATTTTCCTTCCTTCATGCTCATTCATCTCTTCTCTCCATTAGCACGAACAACTGTGTTGTGTTTCACCAGCGGCTCAAAGATGAAGCTAATAATAACTACAAAATATCCTCAAAACCTAAAAGGCCATCAGCAATCGGCTAAGAAACTACTAATTAAAAAAATGACACACAGAGATACATTAGCATGTGAAACAGAGCAAGAATGTGAAATAGTAAAACAAGATGCTCAACCTATTCATCAAATGCATTGTTCCTAATGAGGCTGTCATGATGTTTCTTATAGGTTTTGACAGCTCAGTTTCCCTCCAGAGCAATGCTGGGCTGCTTTCAAACAAAAACTGCACAAAGCAAAAGGCCTTTTTATGTACTTCATGGAAATTTCTGTTGAGTCATGAAAAATGAAAGCTTCAGTGTCTCTCTGTGTAGGAAAGGTCAGAAACGACTAAAGTATCATTCAGACTTTATAAGAAATGGTTCACATGAAGAAGCTGCATTCTTTCAATCTCAGTGAGACGAGACATAGGAGTCCATTGGAGTACAAATTCATGCAAATTAGAGCTCTGTAATAACCATAGTGACTGTATGATTTAGTAAAAGAAGTTAAACTGTGTCAGCATCCATCCGTATTGTGAAATTTGCGAGAGAGAGGGCGGCATGATGGTTTAACCGGTTTGTCCAGAACAAATTTTTAACAATGACTACTGTATACTCAAAAAATGTATATTGTTGTTTACTTTTTTTAACTAATGCTGAGAGAGAGAAAAAATAAGGTAACAAGTGCATTAGCTCTACTTATACCTGGAAAAATCAAATTCACAAAAACAAATAATATTCAGACTTAACATTAAGCCACGATGGCTAAATAAAGTCAAGAGAAACACTGACCAACATACAATATCTGAGTCTTGTCATTAAATAAAAATAATGAGTAATGAACACTTTTTGTGTTCACAGTAAACACTCAATATTTGCTTTACCATGTTTCAATTTCCTAATCAACTCTTAAAACCACAAATACAAAACATATGTGTGCATTTGGAAACTGATAAGTGTACAGCTCATGCACAAGATGGCTGTAACATGCAGGTGCAAAGCCAGATCCGTGATTTATTCACTAAATCAAGCAAACAGATTCCAAGGTTCAAATGTTTAATTTATGGTAAAAAGAAATAAAGCTCTAAAAAAACAACTTTTATACAACACAGACTGATGCAGAAGGAGAGACAGAAATGCACAGATTTGGGTTCTTGAACTGGACATTTTGCTTGGTTGATCCTTTGGGACACACCAGGAGGAGGAAATCCACCTTTGTGAATACTGATGCCACAGCTGAGAAAGACATAAAGCAAACACCCATACAACATTTACACAAACATAAAGGCTCTGCATTTTATGAAACTTTGACAGAGATTTAAAACCATAACTAAATATCCCAAATATATTTTTTTGCAGGCTCTCTGTTATAGTTGGTTCATAAAAAAATCAAGGTTATTAGATTATATTAATTTTTCTCCCCAATAAAAGTCATTCATAACACTGTGTATACAGTGTTTTATGTAATTTAAATTGTTTATGTTACTTAAATAAGCTTTATTTTGGTTTAATCTTAATTTAATACGATTCCTTGTGCATGCGTACAAGAGTGTGCACATGTCTGCATCAAAAACATCCAGCATTGTTTTCCTGTTTTGCTTTGTAGTTTAGAATTTTCCCTGGCATAAATTCAGCTGCAGCACATTTATCAATTTAAATATAGTGCGCTGAAACTCTACAAAGTGTTTTAAGTATCTGGATAAAAGCCTTCAAACTGAATCCTAATCGACTGCTTTGAAATATCAATGAATATCGGTGTCATTTTCAATTACCTGAGTAGCGTTTTTAAAGAAATGAGTTCGGCCGAACATTGTTGTGCAGGCATTGATTCCAACGTTATATGATCTCCAGAGGGTTTCAACCATCTGGCTGGCTTGCACAACAGCCAGACACTCCTAACAAACATTAAGTGGAATATATGCTGCTTCGAGTCGATGAGGCAGAGAAGAAAAGCGTTAGAAGAAGATTATAAGGTTGTAACGCAGTGAGTCTTAGCTGAGCTCTGAGACACTTTAAAAAGCTCCACAAACCATTTAGTCCAACAGCCTCATTTTTATTGACTTCACTGCACTTTAATTATGTTATCCTGTTTAAAAGAAGCCCCAAAGGTCCACACACATAATGCCACAGCTTGATCTACTGAAATACTACTTATACCACTAATGAAGTTTGAGATCGATGGTGCTATGTCTTACTGATAAGATTCAAACAATCCAGCAGATTATATCACTTTAATCTGCTTCATTGTGTTAGCTTGACTGTTTTTGTAATAAATTGTTAAAAATCAACAACCTGTTTCCATTATATAGTTGCTTTGGCAATGTATTTTTATTCAAACACAGAATGAAGCTGAAAATATTATATTTTAGTCTTTAAATAAAAAAACACACCAGAAGATCAGATATTGTAGCAGAAAGCATAAGATCAGTTTGCTTATCTGGTAGTTCATGTTGTTCCATTTGTTACGGACACTCAGAATGAAGAAACACAAGCGAATTCCTTCTCGCTGCTCGGGGATCCTCTTATGTCTCACCAATTTTCACCTGCTGACAAGGAGCCTCCCCAGACTCTCGTAGACTATGGCCAGGTCAGCCAGACAGCTCTTTTTAAAATAAGCTGCCGTGCAAAGATTGCCAGTAGTGTGCAGATGGTATCTGGTCTGGAACAATAGCGTACATCTGCACCCCTTCCAGACGGACGAAAAAGACGACAAGCACTGATTTGTCACCCTTTTCTATCCCTATAGGTACCATTTTATCTGGGATTTGGTTCCAGCTGTCTAAAAGGAAGCAGGTATTCAACATAAGAATTGTCAGTAATTATTAACTGTCACTTGACAAAAGTGAATATGCGGGCATTTCAAAAGTGTCCATTTCGGATTTAGAAACAACTTATATGTAACAAAACTCTCTCTTTTCAGAAACCATCCAGTCACTTTTTCTTTTTAGACCATTTCTGACAGTGATGTTCTTTCATGGAAGAGGAAGCCTGTAGATAGCCCTGGGCACCGTATGGAGCTCCATTCTCATTTCTCACACTGATGGCAGCTAATTTTCGGGTTCCGTGCTTTCATTTCTGCATAACATGAATCTGCTCTCCGGCTCTCTCATTAACTTGAACATTAGCAGCTCTCCTTCTGTGGGTAGGCATGCCACTTCCTTTATTTACTATTATGCCTTTCTATAATGAATAAACAATTCAGTTCTTCCAATTAAATATATGCAGGGTTAGCACTATTACCTCACAGCACAACAACCTTTCTGTGTATTAACAAGAAGTAGGCTTATTAGTGAATGATTGAGAATAAGTGGTTCTGAAAATACGGAGTGCAAAAAGCATTTTGTATTGCTCAGATAAGGTTTAAAAAGGCTATATGTAGTTTTTTATTATTATTATTTACGGACCAAGCTGCTCCAAGCATGTCCAATGGGGTCTTCATTGCGGTTTGGTCACAATACAGTTGTACAATAAATTTCTTTTACGCTGAATATTCTACCTTTTGAGCCATTTTCCATGCAGCTCATTTTAAGGGCAGAGTCGTTTCTACTGCTTCCCACTTCTTTACTGTGCAGATACAAACCCCGGAAGAGAATCCACATCATCCAGCCTGACTCTTAACAACAGTACACACAGCAAATTGAGCTCAGACTAGAGTTTTAATCTCAAATAATGCTAATGATTCATCCCTTAGAATTGATTTCGCTGTGGGACATGAGCTGGTTTACGTCAATAAACTGTAAGGCAAATAGAAATGCTGTGTAACTTTACAGACCATCAAACCATTCATACACCAGTCACACTTGTAGTTATTTAGTCATGTATTGGTTCCATAAACTTTGGGTGGTTTTGTCTTCTGTGTTTTTCATTCACTTGAAAATGTTTGTTGCTTTTATTAAATAACTAGAAGTTAAGCTGTTATTTGTACATTCAGTGACAGAGAAGAATATTCTATGGCTTGATAAAATTAAAAAAGATAACTGATAGTTGTATAATAATAACCTTAAAATGAAATGTCTTAAGTTGCTGTGTGTTCAGCACACATCAGATGAAATGTCACTTTTGCTATGTTTGTGTGTTGTTTTATTACATGGAAACTAAATCTACCAGTCAATGGCACATTTCAACAACCTCAGCTGTGCATGTTGTTTTACAAAATTGTCAGCTACAATCAATAGGTGCCAGAAGCACAGCAAAACCAATAAAACAGCAAATAAAACCAGCACTGAAAAAAAAGCATGACCATCTGCTCAACCAGGAATACAAGCCCATGGAAGCAGGTGTGTTTTTTAAGAACAGATTTTTAAATGTCCAAGAGGCAAGAGGAACCAAAACCACAGGACAGGACAGGACACTAAACATGAAAAGACAAACAGGGCAAGGTGATTGCTAAAAGATAACAAGTCAGATAATTACAAATAACAGACAGCTGTGCAAGTGTGTGAGTGTGACTGGGCAGGTAACAGGAAAACAAATGATTAATAAATATATAGTAAACTGAAAAGACTTGCAGAAACAAACAAAACAACTAAAGCATATACTGTTCAACAGCTACAAGAGGAGAACACAATTTAAAACCCTAACAAGAACCCCTAAATTGTGACTTTTGTTTTTCATACCGTGTCCCCTTTAAGACCTCATAGATTGCTGCAGGTGATTCTCACCTTTTATCAGAACACTTGAAAAGTTGACCTTAAATGTCTTAAAATTGTAACAATTCTGAGTTTGATTAAGTCACATGGGTACTACCAAGCTTGCATCACATAAAAAAATCTTAAAATACTTATTATTATATGTAACATTGCAATTAAAAGTCAATATTTTAATTAGAGTAAAATGGATAATGAGGCAGCTTTATCATTTAAACTGTAATAAATTCAAGTGTGTTTTGATGGATAGCAACAAGCTAAAGATTTTTTTTAAATGAACCTGTTTTAATAACTATCAAAAGCTCAGTTCTTTAGCAGTTAGTCATCAGTTCTGCAACTGCAAATTATCTAAATCAATAATATGTCTCAGTTCTAATTGAGACACATACTGTAATTACAGACTGTGTTTAATGAGCACATAGCAAACACAGAAATGCAGTGGAGTGAATCTGACTGTTTTCAGGCTTTAAATTAGTGTAATCAAAAAAAAAAAGTATCGGCATCTGGTTCTGAATCCATCCAAATATCCAAAATATTTATTGACTGCTAAGGAAGTGGGATGCTGTAGCTGTAAAAGCAATTTTAATTTATTTTAAATGTTCAAATAGCAAATAAATCCGGAGAACTCCAGTCAGACTTTAAACTAATTTGATTAAATTTGTTTACACATCGCTTCAGAAGCTTACAGCAGCAGCGAGTGGCCTGGTGTCACTTTCATGAAGGCAATATTTGACATGTGGATCTTGCCAGGTGCACTTTAGTAATTCTCTTTGTTGACAGATTGATGGATGATCTCTATCTAAATCATGCTGCTAAGCCACGTAGAAATGATGGTGCAGTTTTGGTATCCTGAGGTTACGTGTCTGAAAGTAATCAAGTCATGTTTGAGTTCAGGACGGGGAATCGATTGCGAGCCACGAACTGTTAATAACGCCTTGTCAAAAAAAAATCTGGATAAAAGCAGAGAGAGACTATGAGCACATGAAATCACGAGAATCAGAACTGAACTGCCACTTGCTAATCCTGTGATCTCATTACTTCACATTAAGGATTTATTTTCCATCAGTAAGCCTCTCCCTCTGCAGGACACTGAAGCATCTAACAGACAAGTAGCTATTGGCTTCAAAAATAGAACATACCTTAAAGCACTTTTTAATTGAATTTAAATATGTCATGAAGAGTTCTTCACTACTGACACAGTTTTTGTACATTAGAATATTGCTTTACATCACCATGCATACAGATGATGCAGACGCTTGCGAATACAACCACATACTGTAAGAAAAGCTCTTGAGATGTGCCAGAGAGGCCTGTTACATTACTAGAAATAAGTTTTTTTTTCAACTCCTTCTAAAATTAGAACGTACGGGGGAGGAAAACAGTGTAGAAGAAGACTGAGGTTGTTTCCAGCTATATAGAATATCTTCAAATCCTTTGCTTTAGTGAAAGGCCAAAATGAAATCTCTGGAAAAACCTAAACGACCTTTCTTTTCTATGCTGCTTTCAGAATAATTGCAACACAAACTGCTGCATTAAGTGTGAGTTTCTTCTCTCTTCAGTCCCTGATTGAGGTAATTATTCTACCGATGCAGAATTTTTGACATATTTTAAAAATAAATCAATCGTAATGTGTTTGAAAGGTTGCACTTAATAATGCTGGAAGCTGAGTCAACAGGCTGTATGAGCCAGTGAGCAATAATGGGTTCCTCCACTCCTTTTCCATTACTCTGATGAAAGATTATTTTCAAGCCTTGACTGTAAATCACAGTGTATCAGTTGTTCATGATCACAAATGAGAACTCCAGTGAGGCAATCCAACTTTGTACAAACGGAAAGCAATGAAGTGAATAAATAGTCAAATGGAAAGACAAGAGGAGGAAAAAGTGGTTTGTTTTGTTCACTATCACTTCCAGAGAAGTTAATCCAGTTACAGATCAAAGCTGGAAAAAGACAGTTGTACTGTACTTAATAATGAAATGCATCATTGGCAAAATATTGACAGCAATAATTTAATAAGACTTTTATACAGTTTGAAACTCTAACAAGGGGAAGTAAAATATAAATCTGCTCCATTTAAAGAGATGTCATCTGTATTCTAATAACATTATACCATTTTTCAGATGTCTAATGTTTGTACATTTTAACGAATGGTAATTTGAGTCATGAGTCTCGGTCACTGTTACAATGGGATGCAAAAGTTTGGGAAGCCTTGTTAATTTTTCTGATTTACCTTTATAAATCATCGATTGTTTGGATAAAAAAATCCGTTAAATATATCATATAGGGGACAAACACAGTGATATTTGAGAAGTGAAATGAAGTTGATATGATTTACAGAAAATGTTAAACAATAGGCATGTGCATAAATTTGGGCACCAAAAAAAAAAAAAAACCTTAACTCAGTATTTAGTAGATCCTCCTTTCACAGAAGTAACATTCTCTAAATGCTTCCTATATATCTAGTTCATTCAGGTTTGATGGTTTCTGAGAATGGACAGCTCTCTTTAAGTGACACAAAAGATTTCCAATAATATTCAGGTTTGAGGACTGAGATGGCCATTCCAGAATGTTGTACTTGTTCCTCTGCATGAATGCCTTGGTAGAATTTGAGCAGTGTTTAGGGTTGTTGTCTTGTTGGAAGATGCAGCCCCGGCTTCAGCAGCTTCAGCTTTGTCACTGATTCCTGGACATTGGTCTCCAGAATCTGCTGATTCTGTTGGAGTCCATGCATCCCTCAACTTTAACAAGTTTCCCAGTCCCTGTACTGGCCACACAGCCCCACAGTATGATGGAACCACCCCCACATTTTATTGTAGGTAGCAGGTGTTTTTCTTGGAGTGCTGTGTTCTTTTTCCTCCATGCAGAACGGCCCTTGTTGTGCCCAAATAACTCTGTTTTAGTTTCATCAGTCCACAGCACCTTATTCCAAAATGAAGCTGGYTTGTCCAAATGTGCTTTAGCATATGTCAAGCAGTTCCGTTTGTGATGTGGGCGGAGAAAAGGCTTCCTCCGCATCACTCTCACATACAGCATCTCCTTGTGTAAAGTGTGCTGAATACTGTAGTTGAACGATGCACAGTGACTCCATCAGCAGCAAGATGATGTTGTAGGTCTTTGGTGCTGGTCTGTGGGTTGACTCTGACTGTTCTCAATGTCCTTCACTTCTTTTTATTGGAGATTTGCCTTTGTCTGCCACTTGAAGCCTTGACTTGAACTGTGCCTGTGGTCCTCCATTTTCTCACAATGTTTCTCACAGTGGAGACTGAAAGCTGAAATCTCTRAGATAGCCTTCTGTATCCTTCCCTTAAACCAGGGGTTCTTAGCCTTTTTGACCTCGGGGCCCAATTTGTTTAACACAAAGTGGCTCGAGGCCCAGTCAGACATTGCCAGTGTATGAATCAAAATGATGATTATTGTAAATTTTGGTTTATTTTTATTGTATTTGCATTATAACTAAATTAAATACACTTACAGTTTAAAAGTAAAACTCCTGTCAAATAACTACAAGACATGATTATGACAAAAAAGAAAAAAATATATATTGTAACCTGCCCATAACAATTATTTAAACAAATACAACAGTCACTCAACAGACCACTCAGGCTTATCAACACAAAAATATATATTTTTAACATAAACAATAACAAAAATAGACAATTCAACAAATTGTGGTCATAAAATAAATATATTCAAAATGTTCAATGTAAAAGTTTCAAATAAAAAAACTACAAAAATAAATTTGATAAATAGCAAATAACAATTTGCAATTTAACATATTTAAACTTTTTAAACTTTTGCATGGTGGAATCCGAAGCTGCTATTCATATTAGTGACAATAACGGTAACAATAGCTTTTTGACAAGTTTAAAGTTTCTTTAAAATAGCTACATTCAAAATGTTTAAAAATAAACTACAAAAATTAATTTGATTAAGTGCAAATTAAATTACAGCTGTATTTTCAAATGTATTTGATAATGTTTTTAACTTTTAAAAAATTACTATGTAAAACCAGAAGCTGCACTTCGTATTAGTGATAAACTTTGGCTTTTTTTATGGGTTACCTTCATTTTTGCTTCTACTTTTCTTTTAAAATAGGTTTCCATTCTCGGAGGGTTTCTAAGGTTCTTCTTCTACATATTAAAAAGTTGTCAAACATATGAGTGGTGCACTATTGCTACTAGTGGTGAGAAAGTGTATTGCACCTTATTTTAAATCAATGCGGTCCCGCGACCCTCTGCGGCCCAAAGGTTTAAACTTTTGTTCTTTTGAGGCCCTCAAGGTGGCGCGCGCGGCCCATAGGTTAAGAATCTCTGCCTTAAACCATGATGGTGAACAATCTTTGTTTTCAGCTCATTTGAAAGTTGTTTTGAGACTCCCATGCTGCCACTCTTCAGAGAAGATGCAAAGAGGAGAAAAACTTAAAACTGCCTCCCTTAATTGCCCTTTCTCATAATTGGAGTCACCGGTGTATGAAGGTCAAGGGTCACTGAACTTATCAAACCAAATCTGAGTTCCAATAATTAGTTCTAAAGGTTTTGAAATCAATAAAATGATAACAGTGCCCACATTTATGCACCTGCCTTATTTTGTTGAACCAATTGTTGCACACTTTCTGTAAATCATATAAACTTCACTTCACTTCTCAAATATCACTGTGTTTGTCCCCTATATGATATATTTTACTGATTTTTTTTATCCAAACAATCAATGATTTATAAAAGGTAAATCAGGAAAATGAACAAGGCTGCCCAAACATTCACACCCCACTGTATTTTGTGAAATTTTGTGACTTGGCGCTGTACAAATAAACTGAATTAAGACAATGATGGCACTTTCTATGATGTGTTCTAATGTACAATGGGAGTATTATAATGTTATTTGTTTTATTCATTTATTAAAATAAATATTTTGGTATTTGTTTGTGTAATGTTTAAGAGTAAGTTTTTGGTGGCAGTGAGGCACCATAAAACTGCATTTTTTTTCTGCTGTAATTAAATTCCTGGTGCAGCTCAGAGGCTGACTCTTGTTCCAATGGATATTTCTGGGACTGCAGCCAACATCTCAAAATGATACAGCGTAGCGATTCTGAAGGAGAAAAGACTTCCCTTCTCCTCAAAATGAGTGTTTTTTTTTTATTTATTTATTTTTGGCAGCCAAATTTTAGTTAAATGTTTGCCACTTTTTTCTGCTCTGTAGCGAGCAGCTGCTGCTTCATACATCACCCCTATAAAATCCCTGATCCAATCTACCTCCTTCTTGCTCCTGTGTCAGCCTCTTGGCTTACACTGTGGGCAGAGTTGATGTGAAAACTGGGTTTGTGTAATTGTGATAAAGCGACTTTGCTGGCACATAAATGCAACATTATCCACACTTTTGTTGCAGTTATAGTTTACTGAAAATCTAGTTTGGATATTTGATTTCACAGTGCATCAAAATCACCTGTCTCTTCTCTTGGCTCACTGTGAAGATTGACACTGAACCCCTCAAAATAGGAAAATCTATGGATTTACCAGACAATTTTTTTTGTTCTTTATCTAATATGTCTTTTGTTCTTGCAAAACACAGTAAGCTCCCTACTGACCTGCTGCACTACAAAAGTTGTTCAGGTGATTGACTTCCGGAGGATTATCCTCTCATAGTCATCAACGTGCATCATCCTTCCACTGTAGCTTTTTGACATGAGACAAGGATGAAGAGACTTAACATAATAAAACAGTTTTGTGAAATTAATATTTAACTACAAAATATTAATCTTGTATAAAAATCGAGATATAATATTATGAGCAAGCAGAGAGGATTAATCTGACTCCTCTGTGTACAACAGAACCTAATAGAAACAGGAGGGTAACTTAGAATAACCTTGAATCAGTATTACATGGAAATGTGGTTTTGCACTATATTCTGTTTAACAGGCAGGTCAAGCTTGTTCCAACAGTAAGAACACACATTTTCACAGATGATCAGAATGGTCTTTTTAAGGTAAAATATATTTGGTGGCTGAACTCTAAATATTAGAAGATTTTTTTTGTGTATAAATAAAAGGAATATTCTCACCGGTTCAATGTGTAGGTAAACTTTATTTTCAAATGCTATTCTGAAAAGACCATGCCTTAATAGCAAACCAGAAAGTCTCAACAAATTATGACGTGGAACTATAGAATAAGATATCATCATAATAAAACTACAATAGTTCCAAACCATTCATTTTGAACTGTGGTTGTCAGAATTGGCTGTGAGGTTTAACTCAAGCTGGTGGCACTCAGCTTGGTTTTTATACATAAATCTTCTCCTCTGACATCCTGAACAGTGCTGCATATAAGCTGGTCTGGAATTCCCTCAAGCTTTTCCCACACTGAAGAGAACCATATAACAACAAGCTAATTTTAGTTTCCTGCTTGATGACACACAACCATTCAGTTTGATCATTAAAATAAACGTTGGACGTTACTATCATCATGTTTCTGTGGACTCTCAGTCATCCAGGACATGGAAAATCAAAAGAACAAAGACGAAGCAACTTGTGTCATGTAGCTGAAGACGTGGAGTTAGAAGATTTAAACTGCATGACTCGGGGTTAGTGTCATTACTACTGGACCGATCCGCTCTCCCCCACCTCCCTGATGTAAAAGTCAAATGAAATCCAACACAAGCATCAGATCCTGAGTCTGTTTTGAAAATAGGACTGTCATCTTCAGACTGTCATGAAAAAATCTAATGTGTGTCGCGTGGGACAAAAAAATTTTACAAAAGAAAAAAATCAGATTTGGGTTGCATTTGCCTGCTGTGTGAACGTAGCCTAACAGTGACATCAATATAAATCAAGAGATACAGTGTAAATATACAGTTTAGACTTTAGTCTTTCTTTGACCCTAAACAGAAACTAACTGGGGTGAAGTTAGAAGCAATTAGATAATATTAGAACCTATAGCTAACATAGAATGAAAATTACATTTGAGCCCTGATCATCCTGTGTATAATCACTGATAATCCCCCTCCCCCACAAAGAAATGGTTCAAAATCAAATACTCAGAACAGTAAGCCAGTTTCCATACTTCCCACCAGCTGGATCCAGACCCTTCCTCCCAGTTGCCAGATGTCTGAGCTGAGCTGTGTGGCCTACTTTAGTTTATTGTAGCACTAGTGGTCAAAACTGGGTTGTCTGGGAGGAGAACAGAAAATTGTCTTTTTTTCCTGGTTGATTCTTTAGGAAGCAAGTTTGAAGGGTGAATGTCGTGCATCTGAGCTGTTTAGTTCTTCTTCCAATCCATTCTAAGCTTTAAGGTCACTTGCTCTCAAGAACCTTACAGAGTTGAGAGTAAGACATTGATTTTCTTTGTGTTAAAAGCCATTTAAAAAAATCAAAGTTTCTTATAAATTTTTTAGGTCAATTGATGCTAACCTTCTTCCTCTCACGTCTTTTGATGCCTGGTGAGTGTTTCAGTCAGCTTAACTATAAACTGTGGGTTTTAATCAATTGTAAGTTAGTTTTCATAAAATGAGTTGGGGAGGACTAGAAGACATGTTAGCAGGCAGGAAGGAGGTGGATGACAAACTGGAAACAAAGACTGAGCAGCGTCATCCAACACATAAAATCACAGGGAATCAAACTGACAATGAGCAAAGGAAACAAGGGAGCTTTTATAATGAAATAAAAACAATGAGTAACACATCGCAGGTGTGCTACAGGAGCAGCTGTGCAAAGAGGCGAAAGATGCAAAACAAACTGAAACAAACCAAGGAGAGGAATAAATTAATAAGTCAAAACAAAACATAATATGGGAAACCACACTATAAGTCATATTTGTAAAAAAACTGATTTTTCCCCCCTTAGCCTAGTTTAACAAAATCTAAAACTCAAAGTTTCTGCTATTCTTTGCATGCTTTCAAATGAAAAGCAGTATTGTATATACCAGTGGTTCCCAAACTTTTTATCTTCTGACCCACAAAATATCCATGGCAAAAACTTGTGACCCCAAATATTACTGGTCTGAGTACACGAACTTTGTTAATAAACCTAAAAACACAGGCTTTTTACAACAAAAACAGCTTGTACACAAATATAAATACTTATTTTTATTTATTTTGTGTTTTTGTTATAATTAAAGGGACAATATTACATTAGTAATTATTTTATTACCCTTTAAATGGATTTCTGGAGATTATCCAAGGTGCTTCATGACCCATAATTGGGTCCCAAGCCCAACTTTGGGAACCAAAGTGCAGTGGTTCCCAAACTTTTCAGCTTTTGACCCACAAAATAACAGCAGCAGAGACCTGTGCCCCCAGCTATTTTTGGATGATAAACATTTGTATCAGGTCAACAAAACATGGGCATAGTAACAATGTTTTTATACCACATTTATCTATTTTAAATAGACTAACTTCACTTCTTTGTAACAACTAAGGCAAAAATGTGATTGATTCAGAAAATCTTTTCAGGACCCCACCTTGATGTTTCAGGACCCCACTTTGGGTCCCGACCCCAACTTTGGGAAACACTGGTGTATCCCATTTTATGCCTTTTTTGCTCAAAATACACAAATCCAACAAACAAAATTACTGTTCTCCTGCTCATTCATAAAAAAACAGCAGGTTGTAACATTAATAGAAAGAAGAAGGATGAAGAAATAAAAGATCTTAGCAGGTAAAAACTGTTGCCACAATTAATACAAGGGAAGGGAAACCCAATCAGAATGATTCAGAATAGACTTCCTGCTGGTCAGGATAAAAAGAGCTTCCATTTTTAGCAGAGCAGAGAACATGGATTTATTATGAAAGTATTCAAGTTTTAAGCATATTTTTCAGCTGTTTCTTGTACTAAAAAGCTGATTAAAAATGTTTTTGGAAAAAAATCCTTAATATGAGAATGCTTTTAAATAAAAATAATAGAGTCAGAGAATAAACAAACTATTTCCCTGAATAAACATTGCAGGTGATAAACTGTAACAACTAAAATGCCAACATTTAGTAAACAACTACATGAAAAGCAATGATTGACAATCATATGTTTATTTTAAAGTAACAACAGGCAGAATTATTACAATGAATTATTGTTGTTACAGTGTATTTTTTCTGTCTGTAACGTCATTAAGTAAACATAAAGTGAAACAGTTTCTTTTCTCTCACAATTTTTTGCTCATAATCTAATCACGAGCAGGTTATTGTACCTCTCTGAACAGAAAACCTATGGACGAAGAGACTGATAATCTTTATGGGATGCTGAAGAAAAAACAGGGTAGCCAAATCATAGGTTCTCATTCATATTGAGCAATTTAATCTGACTCTTTACAATATTTAAAGATTTAAAGGGCATTGCATACAATGCAAATGGTCATTTTTAATGACTTTTAAACTCGATTATATGGACAAGATTTACTGTTGTGGGAAGAAAAGGCTCTTTGAGACCATCACTTCAAAGAGATAAAAGCAGCACTTTATGAAAGGATGAGATTGCACACACATTTGAAACCCAGTATCAAAGGATGTTAGACTGTTTTCTATACGGCTGTGAGTCAGATTGATTTTGTTTACTGGAGAACCTCCTCAAAACAGATATGACATTCTTGACAGCATGATTACTAAAGTCACCAGTCTGAGGCTATGTTCACACTGCAGGTCTTAATGATTAATTCTGATTTCTTGAAAGATGTTTTGGTGTGAATATTTACAGTATATTTTAAATGCAATCTTCATGAAACTCTAGTATGGACTGTCCTGATGCATCTCAGTAATCCAGGTAAAAAAAATCAAAAAAGAAAAAAATTGTATAGGTCTTCTGGACGGGTTCTTCTCTAATGAAACGTTTCGTCTCTTCTCCAAGAGACTTCTTCAGTCTGAGAGTTTCAGGCAAAATTCAGGCTTTTAAGCCCAGCCTCCATGTGACTGATACTCACATCACATGGCTATCGTTGACACCTAATTAACACTTATTGAAGCTTGTGAAGAAAGACCGTCAATCATTAAACAGAGGTGGAGGCCTCCGTTTTCAGTTGTCCCCCTCCCACAGCGCGGCTATTGCCAGTATCACTCCACCCCCTGTTAACAATAAGTGTTAATTAGGTGTCAATGATAGCCATGTGATGTGAGTATCAGTCACATGGAGGCAGGGCTTAGAAGCCTCAATTTTGCCTGAAACTCTCAGACTGAAGAAGTCTCTTGGAGGAGAGACGAAACGTTTCATTAGAGAAGAACCCGTCCAGAAGACAATACAATTTTTTTCTTTCTAGTATGAACTCTTCACAGCCCTGATGTGACCCACACAGGAGATTACAGGATGCCACATTCACCTTGATGTTTACAGAAGTAGCTAAACATGGATGCTACATGTTAGCATGGGATTCTAAGGTTGTTGCACAATCAGAGCTGATTAAATAACCGTCTGACATGTTTGTTGCATTCAGTGTTTATGTCTGAATCTGCCTCTGGCCGGATGCTCCAGTGCAGCATTTTGGAACAAAGCCACGTGCTAAAAGTAAAATATCAAGACACTTTACTATAAAAAAGTTCTGTGTCTTGCACTG
Source organism: Austrofundulus limnaeus (assembly GCF_001266775.1). Taxonomy (NCBI): domain Eukaryota; kingdom Metazoa; phylum Chordata; class Actinopteri; order Cyprinodontiformes; family Rivulidae; genus Austrofundulus; species Austrofundulus limnaeus. Next base: position 819,833 of record NW_013952494.1, read on the forward strand.
AACAAGACTATCATGTGTTTCTGCAGATTCTCAGTCATCCAGGACATGGAAAATTAAAAGAATAAAACCAAAGCAAATAGATGTAAAAGTCAGATGAAATGCTGCAGACTGCAGCTGCTTTGAAAAACATCAGTATTTGATTCAGTACATACTGAATAAGCCCGGTTCAGATTGTCATGAAAAATTCCGACGAGTCGCATGGGATGAAAAAAAATGGATTTGGGTCGTGTTTGCCTGAATCGTGAACGCAACCATAGATACAAAAATTCACTCACAGCAGACTTTAATCACACAGATGAAAATCTATTTTGAACACACTTTTATAAACTACAAAACATGTAAGGCAACATCCCTGTGTAAGCACCCGTTCTGTTTGTGAGAGGTAACGCATTATGTGACAAATTACAATCACAGGCATGCTGGCAAGGACGTGTCAGAAACAAACTTGTGAGTCATTAAGTAAAGATGAACGCTTGAGAAGTGTCTGCTGCACCTGACAGCCTCACAACACAGCTATTCTCCATAAATAATAAAGGTCTTCCACTGAGAAAGTACAGGAGAGGTGATTGGGAAGAATAGAGGCTTGAAACAGGAATAAGAATGTTTAACTAAAGCTAAAAAGCAGCCATGAAATGAGGAAAATCAAAACAAGCAAATGAGTCAACAACAATAGTGTTGCATTTGGCTACAACAGATTCAGTCCAGGTGAATCGGAGCCAGAACACTACGCTGCTTTTCTCTCCTGGGTTTGTCTCCGGTGAATTTGGTCTGGCGACAAACCGAGCAGGGGGCGTCATGTGTTGCTGACATCGCAGACAGACAAGCTGTTCCCCCCGGCTGCCAACTAAAACCTGTCAACCAGAAATGAGCCAGTGCCAGTCACACTGACACAACACCTAGACAGATCCAAGACCGGCTCCGAAAAGACCGCTGTGCGTTCGTCAGGGACATTTTGAACCAGGCCTGATTATGCTGGCTCAGCAGATTCACAGCAGCATCACAACCAGCCCAAAAACAAACTGCTGATGTGTTTCTTTTGATGGCTCACTGACAAACTAACAACAGTGTTCGAACCACAACAGTCTGACCAACTATGTCACCATATGATCAAGATTCCTTCTGACAATTAATATTACTCTCAGTAACATTTTTATTTGCACAAAATCTAAAGCACCTCACTGCATTTTCAAACAAAGCATCCTTATCCTGCTCATTTATTTTCCTGAATCTTCTTGGGCAGTTTGAAAAGAAAATCTGCACCACAAAGTACAACTCGCAGTCTATTATGTCACCCGCTAACTTTTGAATTGTCTACCTTTTCTAAAAAAAATTACAGGCATACTCTTCTTACTCCCACAAATCTTTTTGGTACATATGCAAATTATATGTTAAAACACGGGCATTTTTCTGCTCCATCACTCCATGTGTCTCTCGCTGCTATAGGACTGAATTTTCTTTTTCTCTAACACCCACAGAACGCAGTCACTCAAAATGTTTTCTGGAAGCTTGTCATATCTCTTACTTTAAACACTTCAGAAACAAGAAAATTCATGTGCATGATCATCGGTCTTCTGTCACTCACAGTTTAGGAATTTTAAAAGATCTGACTTACAGTTTTCACACAGCAGCTGTTTGAGTTTGAGGCTGTTTTTGTTGCCTGCATCTCAATAAGAGCCAGGGAGTGATAGGCAGGCGTGTGTTGACCACAAAGAGCCACTGGCAGCAGTTTTAACATTTATTTAGATTTTTGGTTCTCTTTATTTTATTTATTTATTTTTATCTTTTTTGGGAGGGGGTCATCTGTGTCTGTCTCAGCAGTTGACACCTATGTTGCATGTTCATCACAGGGCCAACAGATAGACAACCACACACACTCACTCCTAAGGTCTACCTAGAAAAAAACTAAAAAATAAAAACATGCTTAACAAAATCATTGTAAAAGCTTGCAACATTTTTTTCCTGATTGTCACCTCTATTTTATTTTCATGACTTCTAATTTGGTGATATTTTTTCCCTTCTTCAACTGTTAAATACAATATACCATTGTATCTACCTCTCGCAATACCATTGGGTATTGCGAGAGTGAAAGCTGCCTAGTGACTTTAGTTGTCCCCAATTTATTAAATTCTGTGACACTGTGCTGAAAACAAGTGACATGGCATGGTCTGTTGTCAGAACTGAACGCCCCAGACAGTCCAGCTTCCATTCACGACCCGAGTCGTGATGCTGAAATGCAGATCTGGTATTAAAGGCATGCTTGATGATCCTGCTCTGACGCAGTGCATTGCAGCATAAACGTAGCATTTATTTGACTGGATTGCATATTTTAATTCACTGGCATAATCTTGTAGTTATAAAAAAAGAGTCTGTGCAAGCCTTACGTGAGATGTAAAAAGAAAGGAGAGATAAGGTTTTATGAAGCACAGTGATGCACTACAGAAGCAAAGAACTGTGCTAAAAGCTGCCTCGTTTTCCACAAGCTTGCAACACCTGCTCTGCTAAAGATTAGGAACACAGATGGTACACAACCAGCTAACAAAACGGGATGGATGGACAGACAGAAAAAAATCTAATCAAAATGATTTATACAGCACATTTAAAAACAACTGCCTTGGCCAAAGTGTTGCACACAATATAAATGGATATAAACAAAAACGTTTACAGGCAGACAGAAGACTTTTATGGAGAAACGATAAATTCTTCTGATGCAGTGACTGACACAAGGCCAATAAATGCAGCAGCCTGGGAGGTTCACTACAACCAGCAAACACACGGAGCAGACCTTTGCCATCGTAAAATAAAGTTTTATAGAAGTACTCTGCTGACAAAGCATCCCAAAATGAAGGCAGAGAATCCACTGAAGGAATGCATATCATCAACTATATCTTATGATAGAAATTTATGAATTATATAAATTTTGGTCAATCCTCAAAAATAAAGGTTACGCACAATGATTGAATGATGTAACACTCAAATCATGTGTAGTGAATTTCTCTGTGATGGAATTTGTATATGCTTAATTGAACATGTTTATTTGTAATCGGAAAATAAGTATTCAACATGCAGTTCCTGTGTGCAAAATAAGTTGCCACAGTCAGCACGACAGCCTGACCTTTCAACATGTGGTGGATAACTGGCTGTGTTGTGATTTAATCAAGGGGACAATGTGTGCTCGGACTATGAAAAGATGAGTTCGTTAAAGGGGCCGTTTAACTTGAGTCATGAGACCGGACCGAACTGATTTTTAATCACAGCCCCTGAGTTTTCCTTTAATGTGTATTTGGGATTATGTGACTTGTGGGTGGGTCAAGAAACCTGTTAAAAGGACTGTGTGAAGTTTGAATTGTTCAGAGTAATACTTAGAATGCCTTGGAATCTGGTGTATTGCTCTCCTTGCTGCTGCAAGCAATAAAATCTCAGGACTCCAGAACTGTCTCAATTGTCTTTGTTAAAAGGTTTTCCCTTTCAACTCTCAGCTACTATCACATCAAATTTTAGCTCAATACCTCCAAAAGTGATAGAATTGCAGCCATTTGTGTGTTGGGCTATTGTCACTAATAAGCCATGGCCTTCGTGACTTGGGTTGACACCAAAGGTTATGAGTTAGATACGTATCACTCAGGGTTTAGTGAGGTAACAGAAAAACACTGTTGACTTTAATATGGCAATGATTTAAAACAGATCTTGTGCAATCAGTTAGAACAGTTGGAACTGCACTGGGCAAAACTCTCAGCTACTAACACTTATTTTTTGGTCAATACCTTTCAAATTCAATGAGTTATGGCCATGATCCTCTCCTTGGGCTGCTACCTTATCGTGGTGGAGGGGTTTGAGTGTCCCAATGATCCTAGGAGCTATGCTGTCTGGGGCTTTATGCCCCTAGTAGGGTCACCCATGGCAGACAGGTCCTAGGTGAGGAACCAGACAAAGCGCAGCCTGAAGACCCCCTTATGACGGACGTTACCATTGGATCTGGCGTTCCCTCGCCCGGACGCGGGTCATCGGGGCCCCCCTCTGGAGCCAGGCCTGGAGGTGGGGCACGATGG